>NW_026267187.1:266672-267063 GCF_000697945.3 Frankliniella occidentalis | reverse complement strand
CCTTCTTGGGAAACGGACAGACAGACAGACAGACAGACGAACACAGAGGCGATAGCATAAGCCCGCTTATATAGCTTTTAAGCAAAAGAGCGGGCCAAAAAGAAGTTCTAAGATGGCCGCCACGGACCACAACAAACATTCAACTGTTTCCGGAAGTCGGCCGCTAGCAGACGCTTGCGCTCCGTAACACGAACATCAGCCTAAACAACGTTATTCTGCGTCTATTTGAGTTGAGCTTGGTATCATTTTAATCGGGAGAGCGAGGAGAATACGTTAGAAAAACTAGCGGAGCTGTACACTGGTGTAAATCCCATCAGGAAATTTACCATGAGGAAAAATACCATCAAAAAAGGTACGATCAGTTATTTGTCTAATTCCTGATAGAAAATGG
>NW_026267187.1:265717-266622 GCF_000697945.3 Frankliniella occidentalis | reverse complement strand
ACAGGAACAGTTTTAAGGTGTTAATGTATAATAAAGGGTATTTTATACGTAAAAAAGCATGTTAACTGAAGCCAAATTTCTTGTAGAAATATTCTTCTTAATGTTGTATACAACGAAATCTAGTAAAGACAGCAACACTTTTTAATGTTCTAGACAAGGGGGAAATTACATGCGAAATATGTCTTACACCTCCCGCAATATAAATGCGAAATAATGGCGAAATAGTCGCGAAATACCACCCAAATACCGCGAAATAACCGAAAAACGTTGAAATAACTCGTACGCTGTGTCCCCTAGTCATTTCCCCCTCGACTCTAGAGAAGTTCGGCGGAGCGAAACGGAGGCGACGCACTGCAGTGACTGACTGAATCAAATGTGACCGAAGGAAGCTGTCACCTGCTGTTCCTGCCCTTACCCTCTTACCCTTCCGCCTAGCCTGCCTCCACCACTCCACCAGGCAACACGCCGGTGGCGGTAAGGAGAGCAAAAGGACTGCTGACCAACGGCTGACTCATATGTCTGGGCCGGAGGCTGGCGCTGATACGAAGCGGTGCGTTCTCCTTGTCACCATACCGCACTTCCTCGGCCAGCGAGCCAGCGCGGGGAGTCACAACATCCCCTCCTCCCTCCCCCAGTCCCGCGCCGCAGTCCAGCGGCCCTAAGCGCCGCGCCCAGCTATGCTGAGAAGTCATAATATAAGACCTGACCCCCCCACCCCTTCGGCTCCGTGGTGTTCACGGGAAAATATTGCACGATTGCTGCAGAGCGCTTAAATTTTAACTCCCTTCGCATCACCATCAACGAATTAAGTTTATCTGTCAAATATATCCCATGTAACGAGTAAAATGTATCGACGTTACGTCTCGTTACTGACGAGGGTAACGATAACGCGTTACCGATACAGC
>NW_026267187.1:263740-265667 GCF_000697945.3 Frankliniella occidentalis | reverse complement strand
CACTGGTGTAAATCCCATCAGGAAATTTACCATGAGGAAAAATACCATCAAAAAAGGTACGATCAGTTATTTGTCTAATTCCTGATAGAAAATGGGACGTTCCTGATAGTTTTTGGCCTGATGGTATTGTTCTGATGGTAAAGTTGGGCTCTGATGGTAAAATTCTGATGGTAATTGCGTTCTGATGGTTAGTATACTACTGGTAAATGTCCTTGATGGTAGCATCTTTGGTGGTGATGGTGAAGTCAGCAGCGGGCCGCCCAAGGGCCAAGATTCTACATCACCCGTGTAAACTTTCAGCGCTGAGCACAATGGTGGTGTCAAAATTGACCTACCTTTAGCCATTCTCCTAGAAATCACAGGGTGATAAAGGTGATTTTGTTATTATGTGAGCAAACGATAAAGTATGTGATCCTCTTACACCACACAAAGCCGTTTTACCGTGCGACACATAGTTTCGTCAGGTCCATTATTTGCTTGATCGAGGCGATCAGGAAAACATCGTTTTCTGATGGTACTAAAAGGAACTATCAGAAAATGTCAACTAACCATCAAAGATGTTTCTACGATCAAAAAAATACCATCAGAATATAGAAATTATCCTGATGGTTTACACACCATCAGAAATTTTACGATCAGGGAAAAAATACCATGAAAAAATTGAGATAATACCATTAGGTTTTGGAGGAACGATCAGAAACTAACCATCAGGAACCGAGAAAACCATCAGAAACCTTGGATACGATGAGGAATCAGGGCACTGCGATCAGGAAATCCAGATGGAATTTACACCAGTGTAGGAGATATATTTAAGTGATTAATATAGGAAAATAGTAGTTCGGACGGAGTTGGCGTGCTTCAGATACGTGCAAGAGCCGGTGCATTGGCCTCTAGCCAACTGAAGATTACATTTTAACTCATTTCGTCACTTGTTACAAGGTTTTCAGGTGCGTAGCGGCAAATAAAAGTGTAGTTTTCTTGAAGAATAGTCGCCATTAAACCGTTTTTACAAAGAAAGTTTTTGTTTGTTTTAGCTAACTTCTCATGGTTAGGTAGTGCTCCAATCCCCTTTCTCTACATGGCCAAGGAAAAGAAAAAAATTCATGTAAAATGCACAAACTTCCTGCTGATCCTGCGCTGTGCAGAATAGACTATTCCGGCGGGAGAGCGGAGAAGACTCCACGTAAGAACCGAAGGGATCGCTATTGGCCGAGCGGCGTCCCCCTCCACCACGGGAAGATGGTGGGGGACGCCGCTCGGCGAATCACGTGCCCTTTTTGTTCTTCCGCGGAGTCTTCTCCGCGCTCCCGCCGGAATAGTCTATATGGATGAAACAAGTTAGAGGGCTGACACTCCTCGCAAGCTGCCAGCGAGCATCTCCGTCTGTTCCTGCCCCTTTGAGGGATGTCATGGACCAACGAAGCAGAATTTCAAGTAAGTAAATTAAATTTAATAGTACTTTGAAATGCGTACTTTGGAAAATCTCGACTAACGCAAAGCATATGTTGCAGTCTCCAGCTCACCTGAAAAAGCTTTTTACGCCCGAAAGGTTCCTCCCTAATGTGAGAGATACAGAATTTATTGTACCGCCCATCCAGGTACTTTTAGGAGCACTTTTTATATTAATTGGCTGAGCGATAGCGAAGCCTATTACTCCAGTGATGATCAAAAAGTTTCGCGTCTGTTTGTGTGTGTGTGTGTTTGTTTGTTTGTCTGTACGCACGATAACTCGAGAACGAATTGAGCTAGCGACCTGGGATTTTCAGGGTCGTTTTGTATCATAACAAGCAGGCCCGCCCTTCCGCCAAACGGAGTTGCCGGCTTCGCTTCGCTGCGCCGGCAACTCCGTTCGGCAGGGGCCGGGCCTGCTTGGCCTGCCGGCGGCGGCGCTCGGGCCTGCGGCCCGACCGTTTCATTTACGCAGTTT
>NW_026267187.1:259001-262585 GCF_000697945.3 Frankliniella occidentalis | reverse complement strand
CCAGTTACTCTTGTTCTCCGGCACTGGCAGAGTTACGCTTGTTTTTTTCGGAGCCAACGACTAGGATCTACAGTCTCCTGGTTTTGTTTCTCGAGCTGCTACCCGTCATACTCCCTGTGATCTTGGAGAGGTAATTAATTGCCTTTTAACCACTGGCGTGTGATCTTACCACAATTATCTCTAACTGTTTATTTTTTTCTAGGTTGTGGATTCTCTGCAACCATTTAATGTTGTTCCTGTCATTGCGGATCAAAACACAAACAAGCAGGCCCGCCCTTCCGCCAAACGAAGTTGCCACCTTCGCTTCGCTGCGCCGGCAACTCCGTTCGGCAGGGGCCGGGCCTGCTTGGCCTGCCGGCGGCGATGGTCGGGCCTGCGGCCCGACCATTTCAGTCACGCGATTTGCTGTAGAACATAACCAAATGATGTAACGGGCCTTCGGCCCGCAAAGCCCGTCGTCCTTGAAAATTGGCCCCGTAGACACAAGAAAGGGATGTAACGGTGAAACACCGCGACTACAACCCACCCTTCTGCTTAGAAAACGTTTTTTGGGGTGGGGGGAGGGAGTTTCTTACCTCTTTTGCGGTTTTGGGCCTTCTTTTACATTTAATTGTTCACTACAGCAATTTTTAAATTATTTTCGTCAAACAAGACCCTCTAGCGCATAAACGGTTAGAGATAGAGCCAAACGGACAAAATTTTCGCCCAAAGGGCTCTACTTTAACAAGTTTCCCCTTGGGAGACCATCCGATATCTTCGGAAAGTAATAAATTTATTTTTGGGCCACTTTTGTGAGAGAAACTCCCTCTAGCGCCCAAACGGTAGAAGATAGAGCAAAACGGACGGAATTTTCGCCCAGAGGGCTCTACTTCTGCAAGTTATCCCTTAGGAGACCATCTAATATTTTCTTAAATTAATATGTTTATTTTTGGGCCACTTTCGTGATAGAAACTTCCTCTAGCGCCCAAACGGTGAGAGATAGAGCAAAACGGGCAAAATTTTCGTTCATAGGGTTCTACTTTGACGAGTTACCCCTTAGGAGATCACAAAAAAATATATTTTTTTCTGACTTTTTTGACCTACCTTATTTTCTTTGACACCCCCTTTTAGCCCGTTAGGGGTGGTTGCCAGGATTTGCCGTAGGCGTTTCGTTCTCTAGGAGTGGACCTTAAGATACCCTGAAAATTTCAACTCTCTAGCACATCTCCTTCTAGTGGAACAGACAGACAGACACACAGACAGACAGACAGACACACACGAGGTCGTTTGCATAAGCCCGCTGGATAGCTTTTTCAAAGCAGAAGGGCGGGCTAAAAACAATTTTACTTTTTAATGGGCTTGATATCCTGGAATGTCACCTGTTATCCTTTGAAAGCGGAAGTCAACGTTCTGCGCCACGACTCCTGTCATTTGTGCGCCAAGGGAGTGTCCGATGAGCCAAATGTTCTCTGCTGGGAGTCCAGCCACCACCATGCGGCTCAGTGCGTCTCCTATCGTCCGGCTGGCCTGAAAAGGGTAACGGAGAGGCAACACGCTATACCAGCTGATAACAGAAAAATTGTGCGTATTTGTTTCGACGTCCAATCATCTCTGCATGGTGCTCGGTATCGTGATCACGATCAGGGTTGTTAACGTTACTTTGAAAATGTATCGCGATACCGTTACCTCGTTACTCTGCCCTCGGTAACGCGTTACCGATACCGTTACAGCCCTCGGAGAATTGTAACGCGTTACGTTAGTGGTAACGTCGTTACTTCGTTACTCGATACATCAAATTAATATTTTTTAAAAATTTCTATAAAGAAACAGTTTTAAGGTGTTAATGTATAATAAAGGGTATTTTATACGTAAAAAAGCATGTTAACTGAAGCCAAATTTCTTGTAGAAATATTCTTCTTAATGTTGTATACAACGAAATCTAGTAAAGACAGCAACACTTTTTAATGTTCTAGACAAGGGGGAAATTACATGCGAAATATGTCTTACACCTCCCGCAATATAAATGCGAAATAATGGCGAAATAGTCGCGAAATACCACCCAAATACCGCGAAATAACCGAAAAACGTTGAAATAACTCGTACGCTGTGTCCCCTAGTCATTTCCCCCTCGACTCTAGAGAAGTTCGGCGGAGCGAAACGGAGGCGACGCACTGCAGTGACTGACTGAATCAAATGTGACCGAAGGAAGCTGTCACCTGCTGTTCCTGCCCTTACCCTCTTACCCTTCCGCCTAGCCTGCCTCCACCACTCCACCAGGCAACACGCCGGTGGCGGTAAGGAGAGCAAAAGGACTGCTGACCTACGGCTGACTCATATGTCTGGGCCGGAGGCTGGCGCTGATACGAAGCGGTGCGGTCTCCTTGTCACCATACCGCACTTCCTCGGCCAGCGAGCCAGCGCGGGGAGTCACAACATCCCCTCCTCCCTCTCCCAGTCCCGCGCCGCAGTCCAGCGGCCCTAAGCGCCGCGCCCAGCTATGCTGAGAAGTCATAATATAAGACCTGACCCCCCACCCCTTCGGCTCCGTGGTGTTCACGGGAAAATATTGCACGATTGCTGCAGAGCGCTTAAATTTTAACTCCCTTCGCATCACCATCAACGAATTAAGTTTATCTGTCAAATATATCCCATGTAACGAGTAAAATGTATCGACGTTACGTCTCGTTACTGACGAGGGTAACGATAACGCGTTACCGATACAGCCCATACAAAAATGTAACGCGTTATCGTTATCGTTACAGTAACGAGTAACGCGTTACAGTAACTTCGTTACTGCGTTACTGTAACTTTAACAACCCTGATCACGATGATATCTCAAGAACCACCAAGAACAAAATAACCAGAACCTGCAGGGCAGGGTGTACTTCCAGGGTCGATTTGTTTGAAAAAAATACAAAACTGCATTAGATATGCGTCCTCTGGCTCAAGATTTTACAAGTACAAAAAAGATTTCGGAAAATACGGCAGATTTGTCACGAGTCATACTATGGAACCCTTGGAGCCAAAATTTCGTCTGTCCTGGTGTCTCTCCATCTGCTAAGGTGCTACAGGGTATTTTGCGACTGAAATAAGCAATGAAACTACAAAACTCCAAGGTCTCAATTCCGAATATAAGAGAAAGACCGCGCTCCCTTCCGCCTAAAACAAAAACATTTTTATTCAAAATATGGACTTATCAGCTTTATAAGAGCAACACCTTCAAAATTACACAAAATTACAGGGAATATAAGAGAAAGACCGCGCTCCCTTTCCTTCCGCCTAAAACAGAAGTAGTATAACGGGCCCACGGTCACACTTTCCGGTCACCACCTTGCCTCCCCCCCGGTCACCTCGGTTACCGGATGTCTCGGCCACCCGATCCCTTCTTATCAGTTGCATACCGCGCAGGGGCTTCCAGAAAAAACGGCTGTGACTGGGATTCGAACCCGTGCTCTCCGCTCGAGGTACTGACGCTTTAGGCCACTCGGCCAAATGGTCAACTACGAGTGCGTGCTCACGCGGACTCCTCTTATAGTTGAAAGTGGACAGGGGGGAAATCAAGTAAAAGACACAGCAAAAATTTCATTTCATTTCTTTATTAAAAA
>NW_026267187.1:242754-250291 GCF_000697945.3 Frankliniella occidentalis | reverse complement strand
TCTTAATGAAGTAGACAAACTTGAATACAAAGAACAAGTTATGTTGTTGGAAATATTAACCTTTTGTAAGGGTCACGTGATGTGGGACTTTGGAACGCATTACGAGAAAGTATGGGTTCCAGACGATTGATTTCTTTGTATGTGTTTTGAATTTTTAATAAAGAAATGAAATGAAATTTTTGCTGTGTCTTTTACTTGATTTCCCCCCTGTCCACTTTCAACTATAAGAGGAGTCCGCGTGAGCACGCACTCGTAGTTGACCATTTGGCCGAGTGGCCTAAAGCGTCAGTACCTCGAGCGGAGAGCACGGGTTCGAATCCCAGTCACAGCCGTTTTTTCTGGAAGCCCCTGCGCGGTATGCAACTGATAAGAAGGGATCGGGTGGCCGAGACATCCGGTAACCGAGGTGACCGGGGGGGAGGCAAGGTGGTGACCGGAAAGTGTGACCGTGGGCCCGTTATACTACTAACAGAAACATTTTTATTCAAGATATGGACTAGTCAGCTTTATAAGAGCAACACCCTCAAAACTACACAAAAGTGTTTTTTCTTGTGCAAGAGAAGTAGCTAAATCACTTTTAGCACCACACACGCACCGCACCCTCTGTTAAACCGTTCCAGTACAGATGAAATGCAAAAGAATGTGGAGAACAAGATACAGAAGTCACCATGTTACAATCTAAAGAGGTATACTTAATTTGTTTTTTTGCACAGTCAAAAGGTTACAGTGATTTTCACTGTAAGCTACGGTGACCCCCTGCAGCACCGTAGCCAACGGTGAATATCACTGTGAGCTACGGTGAATATCACCGCAAGCTACGGTTAATTTCACTGTACGCTACGGTTAAACCCTGCAGCACCGTAGCTTACGGTGAAAATCACCGTAACCTTTTAACAGTGTGGTGCACCGCATACTTTATATAATTTTCCTATTGGGTATTTCAATGGAGCGCTGGCAGGAACTGAGAAGAACAAAAGCGGATACAGAAAGCGGTGGTGGGGGCGGGCGCGTGGAGGAGCGGTTGGTGAAGGGGAGCCTCCCCGCCCACCCCCACCACCACTCTCTGCATCCGCTTTTGTTCTTCCTAGTTCCGGGCATCGCTTCGCTCCATTGAAATACCCTATTAACAGTGACTTTTTAGGTCCGAAGGTCCCTCTTCAGCTTTTCCATTTGCCTCGGGTAAACACTGCAGACCTAGGTAACTGTAGGCCGAGCTGCAGTGTAAACGGTGTATTATGATATCGCGAAGCCTGTTACGCAAGACGTGATCTACATCTCCCTAGTTAACATTGCTTCAGAAATGATTGAAGTTAAGTGAGCCAAACCGGAAACTGATTGCTAAACCGAATCCCATCAACAAGGCCGAGGTCAATGTGGTGCGGCAGCTGCCAAGGACCACCGCTTTGTTCGTAAGCTGCAATTTGCACGAGGGGGCCTCAACTCCCTTGTAGGATGTAAACCAGATTGCAAGATTGCTTGACAAATATTTAGCTCTAAGGCAAAAGACTGGCCCTGTAACCAGGCAAAACGCACAAGGGCCATTCCATTTACCATTTACAGGATTTGAACCGACCACCTCCGTCTTTGTTCAAAAAATTAGAAGATAGCCTGCAAAACATGAAAATTATTGGTATTCTTCCCTGCGCTGTAGCTAAAATGGTTCCGGAGATATGGCCATTTGAAGTTTGAAATCCCAAACTTTTGGTGTTTTAGTTCAAATATCTAAAATGAAGGTTTTATCGGCCTCTGATGCACCTAGGAGGCCCAGACCACGTGATTTTGACGTGCTTTTTAGCCCGCCCTTCTGTTTTGAAAAAGCTATCCAGCGGGCTTATGCAAACGACCTCGTGTCTGTCTGTCTGTGTGTCGGTCTGTCTGTTCCACTAGAAGGAGATGTGCTAGAGACTTGAAATTTTCAGGGTATCTAAAGGTCCACTCCTAGAGAACGAAATGCCTACGGCAAATCCTGGCAACTACTCCTAAGGGTGTGAATGGGGGTATCCAAGGTTCAAAAATTCTCCCAAAAGTATTTTTTTGGCTGATTGGCTGAGCGATAGCGAAGCCTATTACTCCAGTGACGATCAAAAAGTTTCGTGTCTGTCTGTGTGTGTGTGTGTGTGTCTATCTGTACGCACGATAACTCGGGAACGAACTGAGCTAGCGACCTGGGATTTTTAGGGTCGTTTTGTGTCTTAACAAGCAGGCCCACCCTTCCGCCAAACGAAGTTGCCAGCTTCGCTTCGCTGCGCCGGCAACTCCGTTCGGCAGGGGCCGGGCCTGCTTGGCCTGCCGGCGGCGATGCGTCAAGGTAGGCCCACCCGCAGTTAAACGCATGCACTACAGACTAGATGGTGTCTACCTTACAGGCGCGACAAGAGTTTGCTGGGGCAGAACTTTGCAGCTTCGCGACAGCGAATGACGGACGTACTTTCTGGATGATCCCTTAGGAGGGAGAGCGAGTCGCAGCGGTACCGAGGCGTCGGATTCCTCGTTAACAAGCAGGCCCGCCCTTCCGCCAAACGAAGTTGCCAGCTTCGCTTCGCTGCGCCGGCAACTCCGTTCGGCAGGGGCCGGGCCTGCTTGGCCTGCCGGCAGCGTTGGTCGGGCCTGCGGCCCGACCATTTCTGTCACGCGATTTGCTGTAGAACATAATCAAATGATGTAACGGGCCTTCGGCTCGCAAAGCCCGTCGTCCTTAAAATTTGCCCCGTAGACACGAGAAAGGGATGTAACGGTGAAACACCGCGACTACAACCCACCCTTCTGCTTAGAAAACGTTTTTTGGGCTGGGGGGAGGGAGTTTCTTACCTCTTTTGAGGTTCTGGGTCTTCTTTTACGTTTAATTGTTCACTACAGCAATTTTTAACTTATTTTCGTCAAACAAGACCCTCTAGCGCCTAAACGGTTAGAGATAGAGTCAAACGGACGAAATTTTCGCCCAAAGGGCTCTACTTTGACAAGTTACTCCTTAGGAGACCATTCAATACTTTCGGAAATTAATACAAACAAATTTTGGGCAACTTTTGTGAGAGAAACTCCCTCTAGCGCCTAAACGGTGAGAGATAGAGCAAAATGGACAAAATTTTCGTCCAGAGGCCCCACTTTGACGAGTTAATCCTTAGGAGCTCATACAAAAAATATTTTGTTCTGACTTTTTTAACCTACCCCCTTTTCTTTGATACCCTCTTTCAGCCCCTTAGGGTTGGTTGCCAGAATTTGCCGTAGGCGTTTCGTTTTTTAGAAGTGAACCTTAACTCTTAAAGGCCCTTGTCCTTTACAAAGGACATAGTGGAAAATCGCGAATATCACCGGGATAATAAGACATTTTTCGGGTTTCGAGGGATGGGTTTTGTAGAGGAGGTTTCAGGCAATTGATCTAAGGCCCTCTCGACGTTCTGAGACCTCAAGTGCCAAAACTACAAGCCTTCAAAGCGAGGGGTCCGCAAGTACGGTCCGAGGGGGTACTCACTTCCGAAAGTGGGTGTACATGCTGTCAAAAAGTGAAAGTGAGAGTGATAAAAAGTGGAGCTAAAGTGAAAAAAAGTTGAGTTAAAGTGCGCAAAAGTGGAAAAAAAGTTGAGTTAAAGTGCGCAAAAGTGAAAAAAGTTAAGTAAAAGTGTTGAGCCAAAGTGGAAAAAGTGAAGCGAAAGTGAAAAAAGTTGAGCAAAAGTGGGCAAAAGTGAAACGAAAAGTTACGAAAGTGAACTGAAAGTGAAAAAGTGAAAAGTTAAGGTGTACACATAATCTCGTAGTGAGCACCCCCTCGGTACGGTCTGCCGGTGTACACATGTTGTGGGCTTCCTAGTTTTCCTAGGTTTTCCCTAGGTTTTCCCGGTCTTCCCAACTTTTTCTTGGTTTTCCCAAATCTTGGTTTTCTGAGATTTTCTAAAGGCTTCCTCAGGGTTTCTGTGGTTTTCTCGCAATTTTATCAGTCTTCCCTTGTATTTTCCGGGCTTCCCCGCAATTTCTCGGTCTTCCTGAAAGTTTTACCGGTCTTCTCTTACATTTTTCGGTTTTCTCTCTCATTTGTGGCCTATGATTTTATTGGTCTTCTTCGGTTTTCTTTGGTCTTCCTGGTGGTCTTCCCGGTCTTCCCAGTTTTCCGGGCGGCCAGTGTACGCGCTCGAACCTAGTTGTGGACCCCTCGCTTCAAAGTCAAGAAACACGCTGAAAAGGCAAATCGTGAAATTAAGCGTTTTCGTATGTGACCCAAGTAAGACCTATCGGTCGGATCACCTCGAAAAAATTATTTCGAGGTGCCCTAATGCTTACTGAAGCCGACTACTTGCGCGATTAGGGTCTAACTCAAATAGGCTCGTTGGGAGACGAGAAAAACTACATGTCCCTTATAAAGGACAAGGGCCTTAAGGGTATGGAAAATTTAACGATCTCTAAAATGCGGCCTTTTTGATCGAAATTGGTGTCATTTTGTAGGTCTCGACTCAAATGTAAGGAATATGAAAAAAAATAAACGCATTGTTGCCCTTGAGACCCGGGAAATGAGATAAACCGTCAAAAGGTTCGTCTCCTCCAATCGGCTCCGGGCCCGTTTTCGGCGGCCTCTGTGAGAAAAGTTTAGGTGGGATTTTTAATTTTTTAGCCCGCCCTTCTGCTTTGAAAAAGCTATCCAGCGGGCTTATGCAAACGACCTCGTGCCTGTGTGTCTGTGTGTCTGTCTGTCTGTCTGTTCCACTAGAAGGAGATGTGCTAGAGACTTCAAATTTTCAGGGTATCTTAAGGTTCACTCCTAGAAAACGAAACGCCTACGGCAAATCCTGGCAACCTACCCTAGGAGGCTGAAAGGGGGTATCAAAGAAAAGGGGGTAGGTCAAAAAAGTCAGATTGTTTTTTTATGAACCCCTGAGGGGTAACTCGTCAAAGTAGAACCCTATGGACGAAAATTTTGTCCGTTTTGCTCTATCTCTCACCGTTTAAGCGCTAGAGAGAGTTTCTATCACGAAAGTGGCCCAAAAATAAACATATTAATTTTAAACAAGCAGGCCCGCCCTTCCGCCAAACGAAGTTGCCAGCTTCGCTTTGCTGCGCCGGCAACTCCGTTCGGCAGGGGCCGGGCCTGCTTGGCCTGCCGGAGGCGATGGTCGGGCCTGCGGCCCGACCATTTCTGTCACGCGATTTGCTGTACAACATAATCAAATGATGTAACGGGCCTTCGGCCCGCAAAGCCCGTCGTCCTTAAAATTTGCCCCGTAGACACGAGAAAGGGATGTAACGGTGAAACACCGCGACTACAACCCACCCTTCTGCTTAGAAAACGTTTTTTGGGGTGGGGGGAGGGAGTTTCTTACCTCTTTTGCGGTTTTTGGCCTTCTTTTACTTTTAATTGTTCACTACAGCAATTTTTAACTTATTTTCGTCAAACAAGACCCTCTAGCGCCTAAACGGTTAGAGATAGAGCCAAACGGACGAAATTTTCGTCCAGAGGACTCTCGTTTGCATAAGCCCGCTGGATAGCTTTTTCAAAGCAGAAGGGCGGGCTATAAAACAGGTCCACCTATCGTGGGCTTCCTAGGTGCATCAGAGGCCGATAAAACCTTCATTGCTGAGCGAAGCGAAGCTCTCCGGAACAGTGGACCGAGCTCTGTGGTGGACCTGGCGAGGTGTTGGTCGTGAGTCTGTCTGTCTGCCTGTCTGTCCGTGAGAAGCAACCACTCCTGTGTCGCTGTAGCGAGTATCTCTAGATGTAAATATGTTTTGGGATGTACAAATTATGAGTGTGTTTTATCACTGAAGAATATTGCGATTGATTGCGTTTGAAAATTTTTGTAATTTGTTTGAATTAAAAGTTCAACAGTTGGCAGCAGTTTGCTACCGCGGCGCAGTGTGGCTAGTCGCCGCTAGTTGGCGCTTGCGCAGCACCAGGGTGCGAGTGAAGCGCGAACAGCTCACCTCACGATTTTGAAACCTTCGCAACAGTGATTCAAACATCAGGTGGTCAAGCCAAGTGCGGTATTTTTAGTTTTAGAGTTGCGGAACACAGCCTGCGGGAGTGTCGCGAGTGTCCGATGAAAAGGAACGAAAGCGATATTTGGAATGGTTTACGTGTTTACCTACGTAAGTTGGACGGGGGGGGGGGGGGGGGGGGTACTGGTTTGAGGTGAAATGTGAAAAGGTAACCAATGAGTCGGGTTCATCTTTACAAAAGTAAACGAAAACGTATTATGCTCCAAGACGATCAGAATGGAAATGGCAGAGTTATACAAAGTGGTCCACAGACCCCTTCCTTTATTTTGCTTATACTGCACCGAATGCAGGCGTGCGGACGGGTTGCATACTCGCACGGGGCCATAAGGCGCCCATGGTACGCGACAGTAGGTAATCCCGCCCGAACGCCTGCATCCGGTACAGTATAAGCAAAATAAAGGAAGGGGTCTATGGACCACCCTCTCGTATATTCTCCCCCATATTGACAATTTGGTCGTTTTTGCATACTTTTACCCTTTAAGTTCTTTTAACTTTGCCATTTCGACTCTGATCGGCTCCAAGTGTAAGACATTTCCTGTTTAATTTTAAAAGAGGAATCCAAATCAGGTTTTACATTTTTGTTTTTTACAATTTGATAAATACTGAAAAATTCAAATTTTCTTAGTATCGTATTTAATTAAATTTAATGGTATCCACTAGTTGAATGACTGAAAGTAACCTAATCTTAAGATAAGATATGTCTATACATTTCTTGATCACTCAACTTATTTTCACAACAGCTACAGACTTCGAAGATGCAGAACAATATTAAAGCCAATATCGCAACTCAGGGAAGTTCGAAATCAGTTCAATGTATGTAATTTTCTTTAATCCACTGGATTTGGCTCGCGTCATATTATGTTTAATGATACTCAAATAAAATGGTAAAAGCATTAAAATTACATTCTACCATTCATTGTATTACAGGACATTCAACCAATAGACTCCAGTGACTCGTGATCCTTAAAACACCTTGAGGAGATTTGATGAAAATGAATCAAAGAGTGATACTTGTCGTAGGAAAGGAGTTACAATGCATCTAGATTTAAAATAGACATTATTTTATATAATTGAACTGCAACTAGAGACAAGTGACACTGGCACTGGATAAAATTTCTCCTGCTGATTTCCCCAGGATTTCTTTTATCTAGAGACACGATATTTGTTTGTTCAAATGTTTGGTGTGGGGGGGAGGGGCTCTACTAAAAGCCTTTGTTTAAGAAATGTATAGAATTTCTTATTATAAGATAAGGTGACTTAAACGCCCTCTTCTAGTAAACGCCATTCAATTTAATCAAATAAAATATTGGAAAATTTGAATTTTCCAGAATTCATCAAATTTTAATTGTAAAACATGATTTTGATTCCTCTTTTAAAATTAAACAGGAAATGTCTTATGCTTGGAGCCGATCAGAGTCGAAATGGCAAAGTTAATAGAACCCAAAGGGGTAAAAGTATGCAAAAACGACTAAATTGTCAATTTAGAGGAAATTAACTCTGCCATTTTGATTCCGATCGTCTTGGAGCATAAAACCTTTTCGTTTTCTTTTGTCAA
>NW_026267187.1:229795-242673 GCF_000697945.3 Frankliniella occidentalis | reverse complement strand
CCACGCCACCCAAGAAAGGATCATTTCAAAAAATTCAGAAAAACCGGAAAAATCAGTGAGAAAATCTGAAAAACGTAAAATAAAAAACCGACTGAAACAATGGTTTCCGTTATGAAACTTTAACCCGCTTCGCTCAGCTACCCAGTTAGTGTTTGCAGTCGGTTGGTTAAGCGCCTTACCCGACAGCATCTGTCTCTCTTTCTCTCATAACACGCAGCTGAGTGGGAGAGGAACAGAGGATGTCGGGTAAGGCGCTTAACCGACCGATTACAAACACTACCCCGTGCACCACATTGACCACGTACGGGCCCCTAGTTTTAGATATTTGAGCTAAAACACCTAAAGTTAGGGATTTCAAACTTCAAATGCCCATATCTCCGGAACCGTTTAAGCCAGCAGCGCAGGGAAAAATACTAAAAAATTTCATGTTTTGCAGGCTTTTTCCTTTTCTGTTTTTTTGAAAGTCGGAGAAGGTCGGTCCAGATCCTGTAACTGGTAAATGGAATGGCCCGCTAGTGTCACCCTCAATGTAGGCAAAAAGCATGGCTTTAGCAGCCGATTACCAAGAGATTGACGAAGATTGTCGTAGATTGCCGGGGCTGGTGTACACCAGTTTGCCAGGGCTAAGGCCCCCTCAGATTTGCATATGTTTACGATTTGGCTCTTGCCTTAATTCTCAGTACGAACATAGACTAGAATGGTTATTTAAGGGAGTGACAAGTAGTTCTATAGAAAGGAGGAGCTAGGTACTTACGCCTGGAAGGTTACTGAAGGCGGAGAGGTATGGGAAACCGGAATACTCGCTCCAATCGACAGCAATAATGTTGTGTGATCCTTTGCGTACGAACGCTGTTGGAAAAATATCCGTTTTACAGTTAAGCGCAACAACTGATATGTTATGTGTTCATAAGACTTTTCCGCTAGGTGCTTACAAACGTTAACAATTCTTGTTACCTGTGAAACGAACCCATGGTTAGGGAAATTTAGTCACTTTAGGTGTTATACAGCGTAGTGACGTTAAAGCTGTATCTAGTGACCGTGGCTTAGCATTGGTGCTAAGCGGCACACGCATTAAAGTACCGCTTCACAGTGTGTGTACTGGTCGGGTCATGTTATTCAAAGTGCACTGCTCTGGGCGGCTCTAAAATATGAAACTACTAATTATTTAAATCTCCAGAGCCTCCCGGAAAAGTATCTATCCAAATTACGAACCTATATTGTGTAACTTGCTGTAAAAATGCAAAAAAAAGTAGTGCCCGGATTTACCCTGCTGGTCCGGAATTAGACACTTTGACGGTTCCCTCGGATTTGCCGTATCTTTTACTGTTTCGGCCCTAGAGGTTGATATATAGAAAACAATGGCAAAAAGTCATAAGTTTTAAGACCGTTTGACAAACAATATACAATCTAAAAACTGCGAGGGTTCATTTTATTTTATTCTTAAGCAAAGCAGAAGGATGGGGTGTAGTCATGGTGTTGCCCTGTTATAGTCTTTTGTCATGTCCGAGGAGCAAATTTCTGGGACCGCAGGCCCCCCGCCGGACGCTTTAGTTTACTCAAATATGCAAAGTGATTTCACCAGGCCAAAGGCCTGACCATCGCCGGCAGGCCAAGCAGGCCCGGCCCCTGCCGAACGGAGTTGCCGGCGCAGCGAAGTGGAGCTGGCAACTCCGTTTGGCGGAAGGATGGGCTTGCTTGTTAGGCCTTCTTGTAAAACTAATTGTTCACTACAGCAATTTTTAGCTTATTTTCGTCAAAAAAGACCCTCCAGCGCCTAAACGGTTGGAGATAGAACCAAACGGACGTAAAAAAAAATTACGTTTTGGGAGAATTTTTGAACCTTGGAGACCCCCATTCACACCCTTAGAAGTGGCTGCCAGGATTCACCGTAGGCTTTTCGTTCTCTAGGAGTGGACCTTGAAATACCCCGAAAATTTGAAGTCTCTAGCACATCTCCTTCTAGTGGAACAGACAGACACTCAAACACACAGACACACACGAGATCGTTTGCATAAGCCCGCTGGATAGCTTTTTCAAAGCAGAAGGGCGGGCTAAAATCTGAAATATTCCGTTCGTTTCTATTGAACATAAAAAGAGTAAGAGCGAAATTGAACGAAAGCTCTCTGTTACGTTGTAGCCAACACTTCCACGCACGTAACCCTAAAGTACTAGATAGCTTACTCCAAAACTGTGGTTCAAGAGGGTTTTTGAAGTAGGAAAACTTGGTGAAAACTGGGGGAAATGGCTTAGCAGGAATTTTGTCGTAGTGCAGTTTTTCCTAGTCCAGAAATCCCACGATCGTTCCCATTAACCATGGGATATCAAGGAATGTCATGGGAGACATTTCCCCATGGAAGATAACTTTCCATGTATTTTTTGCCCACTTCCATGTGAGGTAGTTTCCATGAAAATAAGGTTCCTTGGCAGTTGAGCGTCTCCATGGAATAGGGCACTAACTCCATGGAGTAATACCAAAATGTTTAAGTCCACAAAAAGACAAAGAGATGTCTGGTCGAAATAAATGAAACGTGTCTATAAGGTGTCAGAATCGATGCGGAGCCAAATCTGGTGTCCGTTTTTGCCTAGCTCCAGCCGTTTTCGAGTTGTCAGAAAAAAGTTCTCAGATTTGAATGAAATTTAAACGGCCCCACTAAAATTCATCGTAGATGCTACATACCAAATTTCAGATCAAAATTCCAATAATTCAAATTCTACAGCACTTTTGATTTTCATGGGAAATTGTTTCCATGGTAAAGAGGCCAGTGCCCAATGGGATAGGTCACCCCATAGAAAGACAACCGTTCCATGAAGCCCTCTCGCATGGTAACCATTTTTCCATAGAGCCTTTAACCATGGCAAGAACTTTTCCTTGGAGTCCTCACATGGAAAGCGTTATTCCATGGAATCTTGTTCCATGGAAAACACCTTTCCATGGTAGAACGCCCATGGGAAGAGACACCACATGGAATATGATGCATCTTACATGGAAAACGGACCTCTATCCATGGAAAAGAGATCATGGAATTCCATGGTGTCCATGGGATTTTTGGACTGGGTTCTACACACTATTTGATTGCGCAGCTTCCTGTAGCATTTTTAGACAGGATACATCTATTACTATGCGACAAAAGCAGTCAGATGTCATTTTTGTCGGCATTAATAGTAAAATCTCGAGAAATTGCTCTTTTTAGCCCGCTCTTTTGCCTAAAAGCTACATAGCCCACGCGGCTAAGGCGACTACCTGCGAGCAGCCGTGCTCCGACCCGGTATCATTCTAATCCGCGTCTTGGCTGGCCCCTGAGCCTTTCCTTTGGCTATCAGGCTATTAAATGGGATTTATATTTGAATACTTTGAAAATTGATTTTATCGTATATGGTGCTAGATTCAGTCTAACTGCTACTCATATCGTGTTCAAATTGAACGTTAAAACCGCACAGTTTTGAACGCACATACAGATTTCTGTTTCCATGTTACAGAAATGTGTATCTCGTTTACAAAAATTTGTAATCAGATTACAGAAAATTATAAGATTAATATAAAATTTTGAAATAAAATCCAAAAATGTATAATGTTTACAAATTTCCATAAGCTATTGCAAGATTTTGTATCACCGATGCAAATTGGTGCATCACAGTGCCCGGATACAGAAAACTGTAACAAATTTGATACAGAAATTTGTAATTTTTCGTAGAGTGCAATTTTTTATGATACTTTGGCATACAACGTTCTTTCTACTCAAGAACTGCACACCGCAGACAAGCTAACTGCAACTGGAACTAACTCGTCAATTGACGTGTAAAATTTAACAGCTGTTTTACCCGATTTTACCAGTGAAGTGCCCCACTGGTGCGCTTTAGCTCTTACCTCCAGAGACTGCGATCAGGCTCTCACTATCCTGCCCGTCCAGGTATCCATGGATAAAGAAAGCAGTGGGAAGCGACTCATTGAACCTGGCGTTCTTGAGAAGTGTGGGTGCGTCTCCCACCTTACACGACGAGTGGCCTTCGTCGGACCTGTCAACACAACTCCAGAAGCTCAGCGATTGCCATCAAGCCAAGTCGAGGGACTCCCAAATACCAAAGTAGAATTTTAACTATAAAGAATTGCCTCATTACTGCCGTAATTTTAACGGAAAACGTTACATGCGTACATAAGTTACATACGTACATTTACACACGTTTTTCAATCTGAGGAACAAAATCTTATTTTACTGCGAGGGTCACAAATTATGTTCACCGAAACTTGTTATTAACTGTAAAACTACAACACATCTTTCACATTGTAGTGTCGTTTACACTTTAAATGTAAAAGAACAATTTTGTCCATAACGAGGGAACGGATTTCCACGCATCCAACGACAGACAAAATTGTTTCGTTAGAGAAGACAAAGTTCAATTTTGTTGTAATCTTATGGACAAATTTGTTTCCTGTTTCGTGGACAAGACATTTGTCCCAGCGAGTGGACGTTTAAATCCGTCCCCTTTTTCGCAACGAATTTGTTTCCAAGGAGGGGACAATTTATTCAAAAAACACTTTGACCCTTCTAATGACACAATTTGTCTATAAAATGACACCTTTTTGTCCATAGATCTCTTGCTATAGACAAACATTTTAGTGCTAGTTTAAGGTAAAAAAAAGGAGTTCCTTTACATTTAGAGTTTATGGTACAAGACTGCGCCTTTTTGGGTACCAATTTTAAACCTATTTAAAAAGTAAAAGGTTGCACTGAGCACTCAGGAAGTCACTTACGACATGAGGATGAACTGGATCTCACTGAAACCATCGGCGATACTTGTGGTGAGATTAGTGGGAACAGTTACGACGCTGCCCACTATGCTGTCCGATAACCTCCCAAAAGAGTCCCCGATGTTACTTATTGTAGTGAGAAGAACGTTCCCATTTGCACCTGCGTGAACAGATTTTTATTTATTTAATTCCTCACAAATAGCGTCGAGGAAGGAATACACATATCCAAAGATTTGAGTCCCCCTCAGCTGCCTGGCAACCAAGCCTGCAAGTCGACGGGTCCTACGAGAAGAATACGATCTCGCCGTGCCGAACCAGACAAGTACGATCTCGCCGCGACAAACCAGAAGAGTACGATCTCGCCGCGACGCTCCAGAAGCGTACGAACTCATTTCGCCGCGGCGCGTGCACTCGGAGCTTTAGACGCCTCCTACTCGTCGCAGGCATGTCGCAGCAGTTTGGGCGGCATCTCATTTTAATCCCTATTGTTTTGCCATTAAGTGGAAGTGGGGGGAGGGGGGGGGGAGTTTCTTTTCTAGTCTGTTGTTTTTATGTCTTCTACAACTTATTGTTCACTACGGCAATTTTTAGCTTATTTTCGTCAAAAAACCCTCCAGCGCATAGACGGTTAGAGATAGAGTCAAACGGACGACGATTTTGCCCAACGTTCTCTACTTTGACAAATTACCCCTTTGAAGGACATTAAAAAAATATAACTTTTGGGGCGAATATTTGAACCTCGGGTACCCCCATTCACTCCCTTAGGGGTGGTTGCCAGGATTTGCCGTAGGCGTTTCGTTCTCGAGGAGTGAACCTTAAGTTACCCTGAAAAGTTCAAGTCCCTAGCACATCTCCTTCTAGTGAAACATACAGACAGACACACAGACAGACAGACACACAGACAGACAGACACACAGAGACACACAGACAGACAGACAGACAGACACACAGACAGACAGACACACAGACAGACAGACACACAGACAGACCCACAGACAGACAGACACACAGACAGACACACAGACAGACAGACAGACAGACAGACAGACAGACACGAGGTCGTTTGCATAAGCCCGCTTGATAGTCTTTTCAAAGCAGAAGAGCGGGCTAAAAACACGTTCTGAGAATGTTTTAGGGGATTTGGTGCTTCAAAGGCGTGGGTAACTGCTGTGTATACATCGCCTCGCCTACTTTAACATTGAACGCGACGGGTTTAGACAAATGTTTAGTAACATCAACAGACCATTATCAGCTCTTATGGCTACGGTACTTACCGCACAACAGTGAAGCATAGATTAGCACTACGCAGAAACTCATCTTAGGCTCTGTATTGATGAATGCGTTCTGAAATGTCGTGGCCGAGTCCTCTGGAAGTTATGAGTGAGTGCCAGCTGGGACGAAACTTACACGGCCTTATAATGCAATGGCTGAAGCACCTGTACTGACGCCACTGGTTTTTCGCGTGACTGCAGTCACAGCTGTGTTGAGAGTACAGTGGTTAATCGTTATGGGAAATTCCGCAGGAAGGAAATGCAAGTTTGTGCTGCACCGTAGACTTAGGCTGCTGTGCGTGGGCGGTATTTTGAGGTGGTGTAGTGAATGCGGAGTGCACCGAAGCGTTTCCTCGCACAGTGCATACTACTTGACAACGGACGCGAGGGCATGAGGATATGATGAGGTCGACGGGGGCTGTACCCAAAAGGTAGTGGCGATCTCGGGATTTTAATAGCAGCTTGCCTTTTTGTATGACATTTTCAGGAATATTTGTCATAATTTTCTTTAAGTTTACTTCTCTCCTGGCGTATATAAGAGCCCTGTATAGTGTTACCACGCTCCCCCAGCAATCCAAACTCCGCTGCGGGTGAAAAGGGGGGGGGGGCGTGAGGCGAGTAAAAGGGTGAAGAATCAGCGAAGGGGGCCACCACTCGCGTAATCCTGTGTACGGATGAAGGTGTAATCCCTATGTAATCCTCTTGTATTTCGTGTACTACTCGACCAAATTTAAAACCATGACCACTAAATTTCACCTTATTCGACACTTACTTGAAACATATACACACGGAGTTCGTGGAGGCTCCGTATAAACGAGAGGTGCTCGCTAGCGGGCAAGGGCCCCAGGTAGAAGGGTCAGGATTGTCGCTAGCGGGCATCGGAGGGAAAAGAGGGGATTGTGCGGGAGAAAAGGGAAATTGTCGCTGGCGGGCAGCGCTACGGGTTGCCTACCTCCACGGCGTTGGGCCCGTATAAACACGCAGTTACCGCGGGCTCTGTACTGTACAAACATGGAGCTCAGCAGGCCACCGTATATCATCATAACTATGTTTTTTGAAAATTTCGAGTCATGAAGTGCGTCGGATACAGAAAACTCAGTGCTATCGATCAGAGAAAACCGCATTGCGATATATCAATACGACACTTGAAACCTACACACGGAGTTCGTGGCGGCTCCGTATAAACACGCAGTTCCCGAGGGCTCGGTACAAACACGGAGTTCAGCAGGCCGCCGTTTGGCGTCGTAACTATGTTTTTCGAGTTATGAAGTGCGTCGGATAGAGGAAACCAAGGGCTATCGATCAGCGAAAACCGCATTTCGATATGTCAATTACTTCAAAAGTTATTCTGGTCTGAAAATCCAGCCGCCCATAAGGCGCAACGTAAATCCAAAACTTTGAAGCGCTATATCTTAGAAGTGACTTTGAAGCACTTACGACGTTATACGGGGACCCGCTGATCTGCGTGTCTGTACGGAGCTGCCTGGAACTACGGGTTTATACGGAGACTCCACGAACTCCGTGCTTGTAGGTTTTAAGTGTCGAATCAGTATAAAAGTTATTCTGGTCTAAAACTCGAGCCGCCCATAAGGCGCAATGTAAATCCAAAACTTTGAAGACAGTCCCTATAAGACTAGGCCACAAAGCTTCCCTCTTTGTTTTTTAGCCCGCCCTTCTGCTTTTAAAAAAGCATTAAAGCGGGCTTATGTAACCGCTCTCGTGTCCGTCTGTCTGTCCGTCGTCCGTGTAAGAGGAAGGAGATGAGCTAGAGGTCTGCAAATTTCAGGGTATCTTCACTGTTATTCAAGGAATGTGACGTCACATTCGTTTCAATGTGAAACGTGTCACATTCGTTTGAATATTGTGTCACATTCATTTGCACGTGACTTCACGTGAATTGATGGTCAAATGGGCCCAGGCACTGGCCGATTCACGTTTAAACGAATGTGACACCACATTTAAACGAACGTGACACGATTTACATTCAAACGAATGTGACGTCACATTCGTTGAATAACAGTGTTAGGGGTCACTCCTGGACAACGAAACGCCTGGTGCAAATCCTGGCAACCACCCCTAAGGGGGTGGAAGGGGGTAACAAAGAAATAGGGGTTGGTCCAAAAAGTAGAAAATCAAATATTATTTTATGGTCTCCTAAGGGGTAACTCGTGAAAGTAGAGCCTTTTGGACGAAAATTTCGTCCGTTTGACCCTATCTTGCACCGTTTGGGCTAGAGTGCTTTTTTCGACGAAATACGGCGAAAATGACCGCGTTGCTCATAAAGACGTACAAGGAGGCGTCCAATCGTAAAATGTCAGAGGAAGTACCCCCCCAAAACAACGCATTCTGCATCTGAAATTACCCTCGGATTTGCCGTATCTTTTACTGTTTCGGCCCTAGAGGTAGATATATTAAAAACAATAGCAGAAAGTCAAGTTTTAAAACTGTTTGACAAACAATGTACAATCTAAAAACTGCGCTGGTTCACCTTTTTTAATTCTTTAGCAAAGCAGAAGGGTGGGGTGTAGTCACGGTGTTGCCCCGTTACAGTCTCTTGTCATGTCCAGGGGGAAAATTTCTAGGGCCGCAGGCCCCTCGCCGGACGCTTTAGTTTACTCAAATATGCCAAGTGATTTACCGGTCACATTATTTATTTGATTATGCACTTCAGTAAATCGCGAGACTGAAATGGTCGGGCCGAAGGCCCGACCATCGCCGCCGGCAGGCCAAGCAGGCCTGGCCCCTGCCGAACGGAGTTGCCGGTGGAGCGAAGCGGAGCTTGTTGTAGGTCAGTTCAAGTAGTTACAACAGTCCACGCGGATCCGCCCGAGGGGTCACCAACTCGCATAATGTTCCGTTATACGGGTCCCATAATACCTTTATTATACTCCATAATATGTCACAAACAGGGTTGGTCTCGTTAATTAACGAGTTAACGACGTTACGACGTTACGTTAACTTTTTTAGTAACGTTAACGTAACGAGTTATTTTTGTCTAGGATTGGTAACGTTAACGCGTTACGTTATCAGGAATAGGTAACGCCGTAACACCGTTAACGTTAAAACAGGTTTGATGAACGATGGCAAAAGGCGAATTTCCTTTCAGTAAATGAATATTATTCCATTTTTTAAAAGTTTTGTTTGTGTAAAATTGACTTAGAATGCAATGTTTTCATCTAAAAAGGGACTGCTTATTGTTTGTCCTAACAGTTTCCAGCGTAATTCCGCAATTTTGTACTCTTTTCTTCGCGATTTTAAGATTTTTGGCAATTTTGGGACTTAACGTAACGTTAACGACGTTTTAACGTACCGTAACGCGTTAATAATTCCTCTGCACTGTTAACGTAACGCGTTACGTTAACTTGATTTACAAATTAACGTAACGTAACGCGTTAACTTTTTCTGTTAACGAGACGAACCATGATACTAGGAAAGTAATGTAGTGTTATTTTCTTACCTGCATGAGTCACCTTTCTTGAGAAATTCCTCCCAGGACATCCCTTGATGTCCGATTGTTCATGAGAACGCGCATAGGATTTCTGGACTGGGTCCCCTGTAGGTATGACGTACACGTACAGTAACATGAAATAGTAACACCACAATAACACAGCATGTCTGCATAGGTGCTCTGCTGGTCATTAGATCGTCACCTTGAACGACCTAGTCGTAGCATAGCGCTCCCGGGCACCCGGGCACCTATCCAAGCGTGAAACAGGTTACCCGTCTTTAGTCACACGTGTTCTGTGGCCCAATGCAGTTCAGATCTATCCAGGCGCAATGCAAGCTCTGCGCCTCCTGTTCGTAGTTACTGCTGTGCCCTTCATGCGTATAGTTGAGGGCGCTCAAGGTAAGAGCAAAAAAAACTTTCAATGACGACGTTTTTGAGGATGTCGACTGTTGCCAGCAGCATGTCTACACTAATAAACTAAGTGTGCCGCTGCTTAACACTTCTAAAAGTGCAACTTCAAGTTGAATACTTGCAAGTGTTCACCTTGGTATGTATGCACTTGCAACTCCTCGGTTGAGCACTTCATACGTTCAATATAAGGAAGTGTTCACCCAGTGAGAAATCAGTGGTCGAATCGATCTCGAATCGACGTCGATTAGGCCGGTCGAAAATTTGTCGATCCCAAATGTCGAATCCACGGGATTTTGTCCCACAAATCGACGCTTTTTTCGACGTCAACTTCTTCGATACCTTATCAAAGAGGGGCAAAAGGGACAGTTTTCAACGGTAAAGCTCGGCGAGGGAGAAATCACTTGCGTACTAGCTCGTACACCCAGGCATGTACTAAAGACGCACTAACTCGTACTAACTCGTAATAAAATAATTTCGCGTAAATAATGAAAACTTGCGCTAAAAATGGGGTATACTAACGTGTACTAACGTACTAACTCGTTAGCTTTTATCCGGAGTGATTTCTCCCTCGAAGCTAGGTCCAATAGCGACTGGTGGTGTCCGTAGGCTTTCGCGTCGAAGTCGCATTCAAAAATTCCTGCAGGAGGCGAAGTCCGTGACGGACATTTTCCGCGCCCTGTTAAACACGTCTCCAGCATAAAGTTGTTATGGTGTTGCGGGTGATCAGCGAGAGCTAACTGTACAGTGAGGTACGACCCTGTCTCGAATCGACATCGATCATGTACGGTGTGAAATTTCTTGCAATTTAGTACTGGGAACGGTGGAACCGTCAAGGCCCATTAGCTGAATTTAGCCGTGCCCTGAGGCACTTATGGAGAGACATCGAAATTTCGTCGACAACTTCGTCTCAGCACCGACGATAACTTCTCAAGCAATCGACCTCGATTCGACGTCGATTCGAGCACCCGTTTCTCACATGAGAAGGAGCTGCACACTTGCAACTGCTCACCTTGAAATTATGTAGAACTACAAAGTCGCACACTTGTATGTATTAAACTTGGTGTTGCACACCTACAGGTGTTGTGCAATTAGACACTTAGTTTATCAGTGCAGCCGTAACGAACTCAGTCTTCTGTAAAAGCTGCAGCTGCATGTACTGCTACATGTAGTACACGTATTTGTTTATATGCGAAAAATAATTCCGTTCAATGTAAGGTTGTTGTTTTTTTTTGGGGGGGGGGGGAGGCAGTCCTTGATACAAATCTTTGCTGGAAACAATAGGGTAGAGTACCTCCCCGATATAAGCTGGCTAAAGGAGACTGGGTTTCTGCCTATAGCGGGGATCTCGAGACCCTTTTCACGTGTTCGGAGGGTCGAGCTCGGGCCCTAAACGTGTCAATCAAACATCGGGCCCGCTCGCTGTGTCAACCGAGCTAGTCCAGTCAACGAAGGTATTAACCCGGAACAAAAACATGTCAAGCTGGAATCTGATGGAATCGATGCAGTTTGATGTGCTGCATCACATGCCAAAAAGTCTAGTGACCTAACTCGTGAGCGTTCATCTGAAATTGAACAAAAGGGCCTCTGTGCAGGGGTATGCGGTACTCGCCGTAGCTCCGAAACTAATCGTGCGATTTTAACGGGACTTGTGTCAAAATGTGCGGAAGGAAACAAGGAACAAACCTGCATCTTAACATCAGTCGCGCAACGTTAACTTATGTGCTTAAATTTAACTTGATTGAAAAGTGTTCATTTCCAAACAAAGATTATTAAAAATATCACGTCATATCTCTGAAACGAGGCACTAGACTTTAAAGTGGCTAAAGCAAACGATGTGCGCTCAACCTTTAGCTCGACGTCGCTGTTTTCAGATTCTCGGCACATTTAACCGTTCAGGTTCTATCCGCCTCGAACTGAACCCGTGCAGAGCCGCCGGAGCCGTCCCGCCGGAGCCCGCCGCTGGAGTCGGGGTGGTGGTGGGGGGACCCCAGCTCGCTCTCTCTCCCTCGCCCGCGTGGGAGGAACAGAGACAGAGCAGCGCGCGCTCGCCTCGCCGGCCGGCTGAAGGAGCGAAAATAAACGTCGAAATATCTTACGTTTAAAAAACACGCAGGGAATTTTGATTTTGTGCATCGGGTAGAACTGAGTGTCCTCTCCATTCTTCTGAAAAGTCTACCCGATGATCTCATTCGGGGAGCGTATGAACCGAGGAAGACCCTAATCGTGCACTTCTACCTTTGAACGAGTATTGAGGGTGAAAGGTGAAAGGTACGACATTTCGAATGGGCGTATTTATAAGAGAAAAGGGCCTTCTTTACAGTGGTATGAAGTGCCGCTGCAATAAATTAAAAGGAACAACTAAAATAAGAGTTAAAAAGATAGAAACATGTTTATTGGCCTATAAAGTAAAGTACGATGGTCAAAAAGTGCTAAAAGGAGGGCCCAAATCGCAAAATGGCAGAGGAAGTACCCCCCCGAAACCGTACATTGCGCATTAAAAGGAGGAACATTTGGCTCGGTGCCTAAAATGGTTCTCGACATACAGTTAATTAAAGGTTGCGCATTAACAGATTTTAAACGAAAACGATGGTTTTGTTGTGATTGCTCCTTTTTTAGCCCTCTCTTTTGCTTAAAAGCTATATAAGCGAGCTTATGCCATCGCCTCTGTGCTCGTCTGTCAGTCTGTCTGTCTGTCTGTCTGTCTGTCTGTCTGTCTGTCTGTCCGTTTCCCAAGAAAGACGTGGGCTAGAGGTTTGAAATTTTCAGGGTATTATTGTTGTCACTTGTGGTCAACGAAACGGTTGGTGCAAATCCTGGCAACCACCCCTGAGTGGGTCAGAGGGGGTAACAAAGAAATAGGGGTTGGTCCAAGAAGTGGAAAAAAAATATTTTTTTTATGGACGTTTAAGGGGTAACTCATGTAAGTAGAGCCCTATGGGCGAAAATTTCGTCCGTTTGGCTCTATCTCTCAGTGTCTTTCACGTAAGTGGCCCAAAAATAA
>NW_026267187.1:222400-229465 GCF_000697945.3 Frankliniella occidentalis | reverse complement strand
GGTGTGTTATTTGATTCATAAGCTAACATCAATAACTTAGAAGGGATTTGGCATAACTTGCATGTATTCTACAAACTGCGGCACATACAGCCAAAGATGTCTAGCGTATGAAAAGAATACTTCGTTTGTTGAGTTTTGATTACTAAGTAGACAGAAAAGGTACCTGGCAAAAAGATGGTCCAAAGCGAGCCGTCACTCAGAAGATGTATTACACCATGAAAATTCAGAAGGGACGGGCCGAAGGCCCGTCCCAAACGCCGCCGGCAGGCCAAACCAAGTTGCCAGCTCCGCTTCGCTCCACCGGCAACTCGGTTCGGCAGGGAGCGGGCCCAGCTTTTTACCAATTATCCGTCACAAAATTGTTACTTTATCACGTGACGACTTATCAATACTTTGACGAAATATACATCCAGTGACAGTGCATTTGTCACGGGATAAAGTATTTGTAAATGGTCTGTGACGAAATATCTGTGAAACCGATTTAGGAGAGAAAAAATTGTGAAGTGACGACTAATATTTTTACAGTGTAGTAGAAGTCGACTTGTCAAACTGTCAAGCCCACAATCCTTAAAGGTGTGTGCTTGCAGGTCGACCTATTTTTGTGTATCCAGTGTTACGGCTGGAAATGTTATGACCGCAATAATTCCCTGCGAATTAATTGTGAAAATCGAACTGACTCGCAACCAACTTCGTCTGTTTTTTCTGCTTTAAGTCTCCTTCTTTGATCGCAATTATTTTTTTTTCAGTGTGCGGTCTACGTACAGCCCAGGGCCGGACCTTTGTAAGGAATGGCCAAGACACAACAAATACTACTGAAATACCTTGGAATGTCATAGTATATGACATGAAAGTAAAAACAGGCCCGACGCAAATTTGCGGTGGCTCTTTGATTAAAACAGATTATTTCATTTCAGGTATGTGGGTCGAATTTTACACCTTTCAATATTTTGAAATTAATTTCTATGCGCTCATTTTCAGGGGCTGAGGGCCTCTAAGACTTTTTATAAATTTCCAACACTATTTACTTGCCCTAGTCTGCGGGCGACATCACCAGGCGATTCTAAGAAAACGGGCCATTTGGGAGTTCCTATATTTTTTTATTCGAATTTGTTAGGTTTTTTGGTCGCAATGGTTTTATTTAACTTCAAATACGATATGTCACGTGTCGTATTTTACCGTAAGTTACGGTAACTTACTAAGCCACAAAACGCTGGTATTTTTCGGTAAAATTCGCAAATTCCCTTCAAATAGAAAAGAGGATCAGCCAAGCGCGAGCCACATGTTTTTCGGTCATCTGCAAAATATTCGTTATTTTTCTGGTTTTAATGCCAAAAACAACTTTCTTTTTGCACTGAGGCGGTTAATTAAGCACTGTAAATGCTAGGGTCAGATATCTTGCTTATATAAGCGCGAGATCAGTGGCACAAGAAATACCGCCCCCCTGTCATCAGAAAGTTTTTTTTTCACCACGCTGTTAAAGTCATAATTTACAATCCTCACTTGATAAGAATGAAAGGGGATTAAAGGGTTAAAGGTTTCTTGATTTGACAATCAGATTAAAAACTAGACTTCTATTTCACCATTTAATCAAAATTTGTCCCCGTCTGTTTTTGCATATGGGTTGTGAGTCCAAATCTGGAGTTTTCGTCTGATTGGGTGTAGACATGTCAAAGGCATACCAGGGAAGCCCTAAAAGTAAAAAATAAAATTAAATTACGTTGACGGTCTAAAAAATGTCGGGACACGCTTGGATGATCTCTATTCTTAGATCTTTTACTCAAAGCAATAATTTTTATGACTTTTCCTTTTGAATGTTTCACTATTTCACACTTAATCTACTGAATAGAAATGTTTATTACGTGTTAAAACATGCATTTTAAGTTTTTAACGCATATCATTCCAAAACCGGCAACTTCGGTGAATATTACCAATATTACCTATAAATACGCGTAACTTGCGTAACTTACGGTAACTTACCGTACGATTGAACGAGACCGGTATTTTTAAAACCCTAGATATGAGCAAAGTGGTGATAGTTCAAATCACGTACTTCTAGTACAACGTTTAAAAACATATTGTGGTCAGGTTCAATCAATGATGAAACTCAAGTATTGCCTCCCGTAGCTTTAATGTAATTGGTCTTTTGTTTGCTCTATTAGTGTGGTGTACTCATATTTTACATCCTGTCATCCCCATTTTAACGTGGATACAGATTTCCCAAAACGCGAGCGTGATTTTCACGCTAGCCGTGATTTTTACGCCAGGCGTGATGAAAGTCGGTTCCTGATTGGCTCTGTGAAGCTTACGAAGCGTGAAAAATCACGCCTTGCGTGAAAATCACGCTTGCGTGAAAATCACGCTTGCGTGAAAATCACGCTTGCGTGAAAATCACGCTTGCGTTTCGTGAACTCTGTATCTACACTTATGCGTTTTAGTTTCGCTAGAAGATTGCAATAAATAACATGTTTCTCGCCTCGACACTGCTCCACGGATACCCAACCTCATATTTTACAGTTCTAAATTAACCCCTTACTACCCCATTAGGTCATTACAACGCCTTACTGATACCTAAAAGTTTTTAAACAAAGGACAGACCTAAAAATAAAGGTTACGGAGTTCACAATACACTGTAAACAAAATTATGAAAATTCAGGAGATGTTTTTTCTGAATCGGCACTCTGAATCTTGTTTTCAGACCATTACTCAAATTTTCTAAGTTTAGACTGAAAATCAGCCTAAACGACAACCTAGCGTCCCACAAAATTTGAATATATCTCTGATTAGATAAATTTTAAATTTCCCTAAGAAACGCATCGAATACTGTCACTGCTCGTTGGCACGGAGAGCGCGAGAGCGCTGTGATGCATGCGAATGCTCGGCTTCTCGGCCACCTCTGGCCTCTGGCCGTCTGCACGACTGAGACTGACAGGACCCGCGCCTCCCCCACCATCGTCTTTCGCGCTTCTAGTCTTCTACTTACCGCATTAAGCGGAATAGCCTATTGAAGGAGCCCATTATTATTCAATTTTTGAACTAAAGAGGTCAAAATGAATAGACGATCTGACCGAACGGTCGTGGACATCGTAGCAATAGTGTTACGTTTTCTGCGTAAGTTGCCTTACACCCGCGTAGGACAAGTTTCATTAAAGTAAACGTAATTTCACTTGTTAAGAATTTATACGGTTCACATTCAGGCCAAATGCCTCAGTTTGGGTTCTAAGTGGTAAGGGATTTGGCGTTGCCACGTTAACTTCAGCGGCTAGGCCAGATCGTCTAGTTCTAGCTTTTTTTGACCCTAATTTTCAATAAAATTTTCGCGTAACCGAGCTTAAATCCTGCTCCAGTTATCGTGATCACGAAAATCGATTACAAACAACCACCGGGGATCCTTTTCGAGCACTGGAGTAGGGTAAGATGCCCAATGATGGACACCTTAAAAGATGCAGTGATGGACACCCCTTTTTCTTGGAATGTAAAGAACGGAGCGAGGTAGTTTGGCTCATCATACCCCGGTATGCATCTTACTAAAACATTAGTTTGTAGATCGTATTGTGAAAAGTTTGGCTGCAAATGGAGAAAAGTGTCCATCACTCGTACAGTGCCCATCACTGGGCACCTTACCCTAAAAAGCTCCGCTATCCCTCAGCCAATACAATAAACCTATTTCATACAAGAAGCAACTAAAAAGAGCCAATAGGGTGTTCCAGGCAAATCCTAAACATAGAGGTAGGAAAAGAGGGCAATTCCAGAAAAAATGTAAAAAATGTCTGTCACTGACGGCATTTGTGAGCGACTGAGAGGTTCTACTTGTTGTTGAAGCACATGACTAGACGCGTCTTTGCAAGACGCTTCTAGGGGCGTGTTGCTACAGTACGTAGCACCCCTCAGTCGCTCACAAATGCCGTCACTGACGGACACTCCTCTCTGGAATTGCCCAAGAACAAACTCACCGACTTTTTCTGTTTCCGGAATGGATCCGATTGGTCGAGCTGATCACGTGCATTCACGGCCTAGAGGGTAAGAGAAACTGTCAGATCAGTTTTTACCTCCCCTTCATATTTGAGAGTTAAGAATCGGGCCAAATTACCAAATTAATTTCTCATACTCACTCGACGCAAACATAAGTTTGTTCATCTTCGCTTCCGTTAAAGATAGCCTGGAACAGCCGCTTGGTGTATATAATATTATATATAATAGTGTTTTTTCTAAAATAGGTAGATCGACGCCAGTCCTCGTCTTACGTAACAGGCTACGCAACACCTCACGGAAAACTGTTACCCTTGCGACGCGCCTGGTGCACATCTGCTTAGGCCTAAGTTCATCTTATGTAATATGGTTGTTTGTTTTTCTTTAAGCGGCGCACTGCTTTTACATAAACAACAAATTTCTTCGAAACGTCACTGATTTTTCTGCTGTAGTCGGGGGTCTGTACAGCGCATGGAATGCTACTGAAGACACAAGGCAGCATGTTCAGGTTGGTACAGGTATTTCACCTTATAAATCATTCTGGTAAAGCTAAAAAAGAGAATACAGAGAACAACAAAAACGGAAATCACCATGCTTTCACATGATGACTTCCACTTTCTTGTTTCCCGCATTCTTCTTCATTTTGGCTGTACCCAATCGCTTTACTTAAACCGGATCCGAAGAACAGCACCCGTAACTTTCAGTCGCCCACCTGGTAGCAGTAGGGTGTACCAGGCTATCTTTCACGGCAGTGAAAAAGGGACAAACTAACTGATTTATCTGTTTCTGTCCGGTGAGTATGAGAAATTGATATGGTTATTTGGCCCGATTCTTACCTCTCAAATTTGGAGGAGAGCTAAAAACTGAACTGAGCTTGCATTTTCCCATACCGTATAGGCGTGGAGACACCTGATCAGCTCGACCCATCACATCCATTCCAGAAACAGAAAAATCAGTGAGTTTGTTCTTTTTCTACTTCCGTTTGAGATTGCCTGTAACACCTTATTCCATCAACTTCGTCCGCGTCCGCCAATGAGCGGCATGGAGGAAACACTTCAGGAAGCATTACTGTTCTTCTTTGGATCATGTTTAAAACTAAGTTGAGTACTCTATTGACTCATTGTCACAATTTTCTGATTACAAATCGATACATCTGCCTTTGTCGTTATGTTTGTATAGCTCAAACAGATATACGTTCATTCCTTCACGGGACCGTTAAAGCTATTCTCGAACGACATTGCATTGGTACTCCTTTCGACCCACGTATCAATTAACGTTAACGTTCTTCCTATTTGCCTGGACTGGGGACAAAGGCTGCCACCACTTCCGTCCGGAACCCTAGGCTTGGTAAGGTTTCAGTGCCGTTGTCCTTTTTTGGTCAAACTTTTCACTTTTTCTCGAAAAAATCCGAGACTTGTTTTCCCGTGTACCTTCACTGTAAAAACTAATGTTACCGAAGTAACGTTACTTGACGCAACCAAACCAGGTAACGTTTGGTGATGCAACCAGTTTGTAATGGCCCAAAAATTTCGCATCGGGAAGATTGCATTAGGAAACGTTACCAGCCTTGGTCACATGATGAAACGTTACCTTGGTAACATTAGTTTTTCCAGTGTTCTTACTAACACAGTCATAGGTTGCAGGTTTCGGTGGTTACCGCGATATGCAGTACGACGTGCTCAAATACACTACACTACCTTTTCTTGATCACCATGACTGTGAGAAAAATACTTCGCTCAATCTACAAATGTACACAACCGTGGCTGACAAGTTCTGTGTAGGAGTTAATAACGGCAAGTAAATTTTCTTTACACAAAGGTGCCTTGAAAAGGTCGGGGCAGAAGGAGGGTTGAAGCCCAGACTAAAGCGCTTTGTCGCTGAAACGCTTTAGTACGGTCGACCATGATTTAGTTAACAGGTTATTCAAGGGCACTCTGGGAAATCACCTCTAGACCATACAAATCGTGTCAATGCAAATAGTGAAGTCAGCATTTTGAAAAGTTCAACTAAAATTGCCTATAGCAGGTGTCTGCACGGTTGGAGCGGATGCCTGCTCGAGCCAAATCGTTCAGAATGGACCCAAGAACAAATGTGTAAAGTTTGAAAGATAAGTCATTACTTGCAGTATTATTATTCAACGCCAAGGACTATAATGGCGACTCCGACAACTTCGTCCGCGTCAGCCAATGAGAACAGTTCGGGAAGCATTAGTGTTCTATTTTGGATCCGGTTTAAACTGCGTGAAATACCCTAACACCCTACTCTTTCTCGGGTTGGAGCGAAAAAGAAAGGAATACCAAACGAAACCAGTTTTAGAATTCCAGCTACTTTAACGCTTCAACATCTTTGATAGAGGTTGATGCATTACCCAGATTTCTTCTGATAATGTTTGCAGCAGATTTGGTTTTTTTAATTTTTCGAAGATGTTGTTGGATAAAGGTAGGCCTATACAAGATCCAGTCGCGATTCCTTTCTCCTGTAAGGAGCCGTGACCGAATAAGGTGCTGCAGGCTAGAGATGAGCGAACATGTTCGCAGTCGAACGAACCCTAACGAACAGCGAACTGTTCGTGTTCGTTCGTCATTGAACACAGGCCACAGGCCAACCTGGCCACACGACACCACGAGCTGCCTCTCCCACCTTCTCCCTTCTGTCACCCTGTATAGTACCTTGTAATAGCCTGTAATAATAGCTGTAATACCATAATATTCATAATATCCTGTCATAGCCTACAATACTTATTATACCTATAATATTTAGTGCTGGGTAGGGGAGAGTGGGGCAGATTGAGGAACGGGGCAGTTTGAGGAACTGCCTACAAATTTTGATTGCGGGCACTGATACCGCCGTAGGTTGAGTACTTAATTGTCCTAATGTACTTTCATTCAAAAACGTTCATACGTAAAAGCTGCGAGTAAACTGGTGCGTTTTTTAAACTACGAATGTCAAAATAGACAAGTTGGACGCCAAAACGGGAGTTTTTTCACCTTATATATTATGTAATTTCGATATTACGGAGCGCCCCTGATGCGATGGGGCCTTTTGTGTAAGAGAAGACATGCTTCCTGCTTATTTTGCCGTGCCGGACGGTATGATACA
>NW_026267187.1:213895-221475 GCF_000697945.3 Frankliniella occidentalis | reverse complement strand
CGGACTAGGTCGCTTTCAGTCCGCTCCATGACGGACTAGGTCGCTATCAGTCCTCCAATGACGGACTACTGGCGGACCAGTCTGTCCTGAGTACCCACCGCAGCGGACCAGGTCGTTTTCAGTCCGCCTGGGAGCAGAGCACAGCACTGTTAAAAAGAAGGAATTGTCCGGAGCAAATCCCGAATAAAGTTTACCATACTGTAACTTTGGAAGTTATAGGAATTTTGACCTCAAATTTTATTTGGGACATCTACACCCTATTGTAGTAGGGCCATTTTAATTTCATTGAAATCGAAGCAAATTTTTCTGCTAACTCGTAAACGGCTTGAGCTAGGTCAAAACAGACAGCGGATTTGGCTTCGCCTCGTTCCTAACACTCTAGGACCACTGTTTGATTTACCCTGACCTGAAATTTTACTTCATTTAGCGATAATAAACATTAAACTTTGCACTTTTCCCAATCAATTTTGGCTCGGTAGTGGTCAGCTGTGCTTCAGGTAGTCCGCTTTCAGTCTGCTCTGCGTGCGGACCAGTCCGCGATCAGTCTGGTGAGGCGGGAATGCGCACCAAAAGCGGACTAGTTCTAGCCGGACTAGTCCGGCAAATAGGTCGGTTTTTGGTCGATCTGGCTTTTTTCGCGGACTAGTCCGCTCGCTTTTGCGGACTGATGACGGACTGTCCAGCCGGACTCTTTCCGGACCGAAAACGGACTGATGCCGGACTAAACTTTTTCGTACGGGTAAACAAATGGGTCCTGCATTGGGTCCGTCCTCAAAAGGATGGGTCCTCCATTGGGTCCGGCCCCAATGGGATGGGTCCCGCGTTGGGTCCGGCCCAATAGGGATGGGTCCTGCGTTGGGTCCACCGCAAGCAGATGGGTCCTCAATAGGGTTCGACCCCAGGCAGATGGGTCCTGCGTTGGGTCTGGCCCCAAACTGATGGGTATGGCTGGTATGGCGTCGGGCCACGTGGACTTCAACTGTGTTTGTCGTGGTCACAGTTGCCGTTCAAATGCTGTATCCAACATCTAACAGCCAGCTGGGTTTCTGTTTCCATAATTGCTCCGATTGTTCGATTTGGTCACATGTATCTACGGCCTTTTAGGTATGAGAAACTGTCAGATCAGTTTCGAGCTCCCCTCCATATTTGAGAAGTAACAATCGGATCAAAGCTACCATTGTACTTTCTAATACTTTAAATAGCCTGGAACACCCTACTGGGTTTATTCGGTGTCAGCTCAGTGTTGGCCGAGGTCGTGGTGGGCCACAGAATGATGGCCCACCAAATCAAGCTGCTCGAGAACTGAGCTTCTACTGAAATAATTTAAACGGTAGGTGGTTGTGATCTGGCCAGTTCAGCTTCTCATTATATTAGCAGCAGTTGCGTGGGCCTTGCACCGTAGAGCTGTAGTGCTGTGCACTTTTAGGCACGGATGTGCACGGCCAGTGCACAAGACAGCGCGATCGGCAAGAAGCATTCCGGAAGAAGGCTTGTTTTATTTCACAGGGCGTTGGAGTAGGCTTCGCAATCGCTCAGCAAAAACTGATTTTTAAAATGCGACCACCTAGTTTTAATGCATTTTTGTTTGTTTTGACAGGCTCAGCTGTTGGTCCAGGGGACAGTGGCGGGGGTATTGCATTTGAGACAGAAGGAAAATGGTTCTTGAGAGGTGTTGTTTCCCTCGGGGCGTACAACAAAGTAGAAAACTCGTTTTTCACTAACGTGGCTCATCACGTATCCTGGATATCAGACATAGCTAAGGGTATGATTGCTATACGGCTAATAGGGTATTAAATGGTGTGGAGCTGATCATATTTGACCTCACATCATTCTTATGTTCCAAACTGAGCAAAGCACCTGAGAGCTCTTCTTAGATTTCACGCAGTTGTATCATAGAAAACGTATTGTTATTTGTCGTCTACAGAAGTGGTTGTTCCAAACCTGGATGCGAAATGTTTACGCTGTATCTGCGAAGCCGCCTCGGGTTGTAACACGACCTATGGCTGCGCCCTTGGTTTCTGCGGCCCATTTTACATGTCCAGAGTGTACTGGAGAGATGGTGGCAAGCCTGTGCTGCCTGAAGACGACCCAATAAGAGCCGGAGGTAAGTCCATACACTGTTAAAAAATTATCTCTTAAATTAAATAACATTTACTGGAAGCATTAACAGAAACATTGTTTGTAAATTTAATAACATAAGTGTTATGAAAATTAATAACATATGTGTTATGAAAATTCATTACTTAAGTTTTGAAAAATAATAACACGAGTTGTGAAATGTCGACTCGTTTAAAAAACAAAAAAAAAAATAAAAAAAATTCACTTCACATGCCTTCTTCTCCTCACCTCACCTCCCTTTCTCATTTGGGTTCTCAGACTTCTTTGGTAAACGCATGTTACCCAAACTTCGCCCGGAGTCGAACACGCTCGCTTAACCATTAACCTACGGGGCGCCCGTGTGGGGAGGAGCGACGGCTGACGGTGGTTCGCCGGCAGCACCCGGAATCTTACCCGTCCTCCATCTTTAGTTAACCAAATTTTCCCCTCTGTGCCTGCGTTTGGCTTTCCCGAGTTTACTCAAGACCTGTAGCATCAAAGTAAAATCAAGACATGTGTGTTTTACTAGTTTTTTGAACATTTAATAGTTATTAGAACTCACAATCGTTTTCGAAAAGTCATAACGTGTAATAAAAACATGTTATTTCACAATTTCTATGAATTTTCATAACAGAGTTGTTACTTTTTACAACAAGGTTATGACATCAGGAATGTTATTAAACTTAGTATCACAACTCTTATGAATTTTAATAACTTTTTTGACAGTATTAAAATTACAACAAAAGGTTAAGGCAATGCTTACAGCCAATGGCCACTTTATTGCTATTTTAGCTATTTTTAGCACCAAACCACTTAAAGTGCCCCCACAATGAACAGGATCCATGGGCCACGAGCCCTAAGCCTCAGGCCATCTTTCCTAAAACCGCCCAAATTCACGTAGATTTTAACGTGAATATCAAAAGTAAATTAGCCAACTGCAAGTGCGAATGTATGGCCAAAAGAGAAAAAGGCCCTAGGTACCACGGGGGAGAGCCGCGGGTGATGGCCCATGGCTCATGGCCCCCGTTCATTGTGGGGACACCTTTTACATAGAAACTCCTTTTTGAATAGGTTACCGTATTTGCATTGCTAGGTTCGTTTCAGTTACCAAGCGTATTTTTTATGCGTCTGTACTTAGCCTACGAAGACTGTGGCCGGAACTACACGTGTTCTGCTGTCACCGTCACCAACTACATGTCAAAGTATGGTCAGGTGAGTCAAATGGTGCAGGGTAAAACTAAGTAACCAATCTCATAGGACATAGGACAGACAAATGTCATCTTGACGTCAAGTGACATAAAATACTAGTCACATTTCAGTTCGTCAAAATGACGTCTTATCATACAGCCAAAGAAAGTATTTTTGAGCTCAAAATGATGTCAATTAATGTCACTTTCAAAAGCATAACAAAAAGGTTGCAGGGAACTGTACATATACAGTTACTTTTAGATAGAGGGAAATCAATTATTATTATGAGGTATGTTCCAAAACAAATATGCACAAAGATTGTTTCACCAAATTATTGATTTATTACCAAACAAGGAAATAGCTCCATATCAGTACAAAAAATGACATTAATATTGTAGTATTGGGAGATTGGCTGTGCGGAGCCAAGTCTGAATGATTACAAGTCGAAGTCAAATGGAAGTGTGGCGAAGAGCCCCGGGCTCCAGGGGCTTTTATTCAAGATCCCATGCTTTGCGGCGCACAACAACGTGTTGGTCGTAAAACAATAGTAGGAGTTAGTGTCAGGTATGGGTTTGAAGGTGGCGCCACCAAAGGGTAAAAGTCGAGCAGGCCGTGACCAAACAGCTGCAGACGTCTGCTATGTTATGATTGGGTTGACCAGTTTAGGTTATGTTTTTCTATGGGAAGTTTATTGAAACCTCATAATACTACCATTAATAACCGAACTAGTTTCAGTAGTGCCAAACAACTACCACATCAAATAGGAAAAGAAATAACATATATTTGGTAGTCTCTGATTGAATCAGTTAATAATATTACATACTATCCATCAGAAGAAGAAAAAATATACTATACACACTACAAACATCTCAAGACATTCTAATTGACTCAAAAAATTGAAGTTCTTTGGCGTACTATGGAGGTAAAACAACATGTGTGAGCCACTGCACTAATATAAAAATAATTAACATTGTACAGTAATTATTACAAACTGGAAGTGCCACATAACTACAACATCAGATGAAAAAGGAAATAACATGATATTTGGTCAATAAATCTTACTCTCTGATTCAATCAGTTATAATCAGTAGATAATGTGCATCACAAGAAGAAACAATTATAGTGTGCAAACAGCTCAAACCGTCTGCGACAAGAAGTTTCAAATATGTTACTACTTATACCTAGAAGGACCGAGGGGTCATTTTGACCCCTTCGCGAGATTTTATAGGTGTAACCTTACGAGGACTGACTTTTCATTAATAACGCTAACCGTATATATTATTTAGGGTAGCTAATGACTTTTGGTCGGTCATGTGACACTAATAAACTCCTTCATTCAGCGAAGGTAGGCAACACGTACGTCACAGAATCCAGTTTCTAAATCACATCACATCCAAGGATTAAGTGGTAGTTCCGTCACCGGAATCGTGTTCTGATGGCAACGAGGGGCGCGTAGCACAAAGTACGAGGTTTTGCGACTGCCAGAACTGCCACGCACATTTTTGTCAGTGCCAAATTAGGAAAAAAATTAACTGTTTTTGCGTGGATCACGACCCCTGATAAAGTGAGTCCCGTGCGTGCCGTGCGCGCCACGTGCGAAACGCGTGCGCGCCACGTGCGCGACGCGTGCGCGTGCGCAGCCTTTCTGTGCGCAATGAACTTGTGCGCAAGTTTGCCACCCCAAAGACCGCCAAGGCTGTGCACCCCTTGCCCCTTGTGCGCGCTGGTGTGGTCGTTGCGCACAACTTCCGTGCGCAATGCGCGGAATCCTCCGCCGACGCTGTTGCTTGTCCTGATGAGGACTACCTCGCCATATGACTACCTGGTGTCCGGGACCTGCTGAACACAGCGCCGAAGTCCGTTTCTCTCTGCGGTCTACGGTTCGCGAGATACGAGGGGGTACCACCTGCACAATCGAATGCCGAGGTCAGAAGTCCTGGACATACAACGGGGCCGGCGCCAGGATCACTTTGACCTCCAAAAATCCACTCAAATTTTGTTGTCTTTGACGGGGGCCTCGTGGTACCCCCTCGTATCTCGCGAACCGCGGAGAGAAACGGACTTCGGCGCTGTGTTTAGCGGGTCGGACACCAGAATGGCATATGGCGAGGTGGTCCTCATCAGGACAAGCAACAGCGTCGGCGGAGGATTCCGCGCAGTGCGCACGGAAGTTGTGCGCAACGACCACACCAGCGCGCACAAGGGGCAAGGGGTGTACAGCCTTGGCGGTCTTTGGGGTGGCAAACTTGCGCACAAGTTCATTGCGCACAGAAAGGCTGCGCACGCGTCGCGCACGCGTCGCGCACGTGGCGCGCACGCGTTTCGCACGTGGCGCGCACGCGATGTGCACAAAATGCAAACACGTTTCGCACGCAGCGCGCACGCGGCGCGCACAGGACCCATTTTATCACGGGGAGTACTTATGTGTTATAAAAATCGCACTCTTACAGATGTGTACTAAGTCGAATATTAATTTTGAAGTTTAAAAAGGTCTAAAATATTGCGAACAGTTAGCATAAATAGCTGAAAAATTGCAAAAAGACGGTTTCGTGCCGTGCGGGTTGCCTACCCAAACACACTTTGAACCTACTCAATGTCGCCTCATGGCATCAGGTACTTTCAAACACGCATGTGCCATGAAACTGCAGCCTTGCAGTCATAAAAACGGCCAAAAACTGTAGAGGGGTCAAAATGACCCCTCTGGTCCTTCTGGGTATAAGAAAATCCCGGTCCTTCTAGTGTTAAGTTTTTATTTGAGGTAAATAAGTTTAAATTAAGAACATATTCAATCCAATTTCGCGGGAAACTGGAGAAGAAAAGCATGACTGCTCGATCCGCTTTCTTCTAAGCGCTTATTGGCTGACTGACAAACCGACGTCATCGTCGACCAATCGACCAATCACAGTTCAGGAGGAAACAGATCGGGCTGTCATGCTTTTCTTCTTTAGGTTCCAACTGTCTTACTATCCCGAAAACGGTCTGAGGTATTCGCCCTTTCGTGATCTTCCAGGACTGCAACGGAGACGGTCATACTAACTGCGATGACTACGCCATGATCCACTTTAATGGTGGCAATGCCTGCTACCAGCCAATGGGAGACACTAACTTTTCGGCTAGGTACGAGCTCTGCCGGGCGGACACGCTGTCTCTACCGCCCAGAACATATCATTCTCTTATCAACTCAAGTACGGGGATGGCTTCTGCTGATACGAGCGCGTCCGTACTTCAATGTGGATGTTCCGCAAGTTATGTTTTTGCAGCAGTGATAGTTTCAATGTGGGGTGCTGCGCGTCGCCCGCACTATATGCACCGTGCCTCAATTCTCGCAGCGACGAGTTTTTAGGCGGGTTCCCGGAAAGAACGTGGCCTTTTAAATTGTTCATAATAGCTTGCAATCATAATAAAACGGCATGCGACTGTGTCACAACATTTTTTATTTATCCAGGATCATCCTTCAATAGGGTAATTCACCCAGTTTAAACCGGATCCAAAGAAGAACAGTAATGCTTCCCGAACTGTTTCCTCCCGGTAACGGTTCACATCATTTTTTTCACAGAATGGTTTTCTACCTCATGTCATTTCACACAACCCAGTTTATATTTTTTTTTCACATAATTTCCGTTTTGTCTAGAGCGCACTTTGACACAATTTCAGTTTTGTCGGAAGCGTCGTTTTGCATGTTTTTAACACATAATTTAGATTTAAGATAAATGAAGTTGTTGCGAGATTATACCTGCTAGAGCTGCAGGGGCCATGGTGCCTTGCGGGCGAATTGGGGTGGCAAACCCTGAGTTTTCACACAGGGGAATATGTAAAAAGAAATGCATGCAACCCAGTACATACAGTTATTGTTCCTACCTAAGTTCGGACTTGCGCCCTAAATTCGGACATTGTGCCGAACTTCACAATTGTCGCCTCCAAGTCCATAATGCGTTTACAAAATTTAACTCCTATGGGTTTGATGGAAATGTAAGACCAACAAATTTCCATTTCTGCTAAAAAAATAAATGTGTGAGTGATATTGCTTCCTCCAGCAATTCCTGAAATTTGTATTTTTAGCCCCCCAAAAAGGCGTTTTTAAATGTGTCTTGCAAGAATTTATTTGGGGCCCCAAACAGTGTAAGCCCGGGTTATTGTGACCACAACATATGTGAAACTTGTTACTTTTATCTACAATATGACACCTAGTTTTTAATTTTCCGTCGCACGGTTTAGTTTTGGGAAGCGTTTTTGCAATGCGCCCTAAATTCGGACATAGGCTTTTACATGCAAAAGTGACTACTGTCCGAATTTAG
>NW_026267187.1:205257-213425 GCF_000697945.3 Frankliniella occidentalis | reverse complement strand
GGGGGTATCCAAGGTTCAAAAGTTCTCCCAAAAAGTAGTATTGTCATGACCTTCTAAGGAGTAACTCGTCAAAGTAGAGCCCTTTGGGCGAAAATTTCGTCCGTTTTGCTCTATCTCCAACCGTTTGGGCGCTAGAGGGTCTTTTTGACTATAAGAAGCTGAAAATTGCCAAGGCCGAAGGCCCGCTACATCATTCGATCATGTTCTTTAGCAAGTCGCGTTACACAAAATGGTCGGGCCGCAGGCCCGACCATCGCCGCTGGCAGGCCAAGCAGGCCCGGCCGGCCCTTGCCGAACGGATTTGCCGGCGGAGCGAAGCGGAGCTGTCAACTTCGTTTGGCGGAAGGGCGGGCCTGCTTGGTCATAATTCAAAAATTCTAGATGCGTCACAGGCGTTTTTCCTCAAATACCGTCCGAAGGGACAGTGACTGTACTATATGTAACAAGCAGGCCCGCCCTTCCTGCCGGGCCTGCTTGGCCTGTCGGCGGCGATTTGCTGAAGAACATGTTCGAATGATGTAGCGGGCCTTCGTCCGGCTTTTACCTGTCGTCTTTGGGTTTGCCCCAAAGACTCGAGAAAGGGATGTAACGGTGAAGCAGTGAAGCACCGCGACTACAACCCACCCTTCTCCTAAGAAAACGTTTTTAGCCCGCCCTTCTGCTTTGAAAAAGCTATCCAGCGGGCTTATGCAAACGACCTCGTGTGTGTCTGTGTGTCTGTCTGTCTGTCTGTCTGTGTGTCTGTCTGTCTGTTCCACTAGAAGGAGATGTGCTAGAGACTTGAAATTTTCAGGGTATCTTAAGGTCCACTCCTAGAGAACGAAACGCCTACGGCAAATCCTGGCAACCTCCCCTAAAGGGCTAAAAGGGGGTATTAAAGAAAATGGGGTAGGCCAAAAAAGTCAGAATTTTTTTTTGTTTTATGATCTCCTACGGAGTAACTCGTCAAGAAAGAAACCTTCGCCGAAAATTTAATCCGTTTTGCTCTATCTCTAACCGTTTAGGCGCTAGAGGGAGTTTCTATCACGAAAGTGACCCAAAAATAAACACATTAATTTTAGAAAATATTAGATGGTCTCCTAAGGGGTAACTTGCAAAAGTAGAGCCCTTTGGGCGAAAATTTCGTCCGTTTGGCTCTATCTCTAACCGTTTAGGCGCTAGAGGGTCTTGTTTGACGAAAATAAGTTAAAAATTGCTGTAGTGAACAATTAAATGTAAAAGAAGGCCCAAAACCGCAAAAGAGGTAAGAAACTCCCTCCCCCAACCCCAAAAAACGTTTTCTAAGCAGAAGGGTGGGTTGTAGTCGCGGTGTTTCACCGTTACATCCCTTTCTCGTGTCTATGGGGCAAATTTTAAGGACGACGGGCTTTGCGGGCCGAAGGCCCGTTACATCATTTGATTACGTTCTACAGCAAATAACGTGACAGAAATGGTCAGGCCGCAGGCCCGACCATCGCCGCCGGCAGGCCAAGCAGGTCCGGCCCCTGCCGAACGGAGTTGCCGGCGCAGCGATGCGAAGCTAGCAACTTGGTTTGGCGGAAGGGCGGGCCTGCTTGTTTGGGGTGGGGGGAGAGTTTCCTTTCTATTTGGCGGTTTTCAGGCCTTTTTCTACAGCTCGTTTTTCACTATGGCAATTTTTTTAGCCCGCCCTTCTGCCAAACGATATTGCCAGCGCTGCTTCGCTCCGCCGGCAACTCCGTTCGGCAGGGGCCGGGCCTGCTTGGCCTGCCGGCGGCGATGGTCGGGCCTGCGGCCCGACCATTTCTCTCACGCGATTTGCTGAAGAACATGATCGAATGATGTAGCGGGCCTTCGGCCAGCTTAAACATGTCGTCTTTGAGTTTGCCCCGAAGACTCGAGAAAGGGATGGAACGGTGAAGCACCGCGACTACAACCCACCCTTCCGCTTAGAAAACGTTTTTGGGGGTGGGGAAAGAGTTTCCTTTATATTTTGCGGTTTTGAGGCCTTTTTCTGCAACTTATTGTTCACTATGGCAATTTTTAGCTCATTTCCGTCAAAAAAGACCTTCTAGCGCCTAAACGGTTAGAGATAGAGCAAAACGGACGAAATTTTCGCCCACAGGGCTCTACTTTCTCAAGGTCCACCGTAAGAAAACATAAAAGACAATATTTTTACCAACTTTTTAGGCCTTTCCTGTTTTCTTTGATACCCCCTTTCAGCCCCTTAGGGGTGGCTGGCAGGATTTGCCGTAGGCGTTTTGTTTTGTGGGAGTGAACCTTAAGATCCCCTGGAAATTTGAAGTCTCTAGCACATCTCCTTCTTGTGGAACAGACAGACAGACAGACACACAGACACGAGGTCGTTTGAATAAGCCCGCTATATAGCTTTTTCAAAGCAGAAGGGCGGGCTAAAAAAAGACCCTCTAGCGCCAAAACGGTTAGAGATAGAGCGAAATGGACGAAATCTTTATCTGTAGAGTTCTACTTGGACGAGTTACCCCTTACGAGAACATATAATTAAAAAAAAAACTTTTTGGGAGAGTTTTTGAACCTTTGATACCCCCATTACCCTTAGGGGTGGTTGCTAGGATTTGCCGTGGGCGTTTCGTTCTCTACACTGTAAATCTGGGGTGTCCAGCAGCTGTGCGACTAAAGTCGCACGACCCAGGTTTCTGTGCGACTTACAGCACACAGTTGCTGGACACCCCAGATTTACAGTGTACCCGCCCGCGGCGGGATGGGTGGGAGTGCTAGCGCTGCAGTGAGCAGCAGGACTACGTGGACGGGGAGGCCCCGGGTAGGCCGTCCCGCTGCACGGGCGTGTGGCGCGGGCTTGCCTCACTGTAAATCTGGGGTGTCCAGCAACTGTGCGCTCTAAGTCGCACAGAAACCTGGGTCGTGCGACTATAGTCGCACAGCTGCTAGACACCCCGGATTTAAAGTGTAAGAGTGGACCTTAAGACACCCTTAAAATTTCAATTCTCTAGCACATCTCCTTCTAGTGGAACAGACAGGCATACAGACACGAGGTCGTTTGCATAAGCCCGCTGGATAGCCTTTTCAAAGCAGAAGGGCGGGCTAAAAAGGAAAATTACGTGAAGCAGAATTTGTTTACAAAATTGTGTTAAAGGGGTTATGTCAAATGTTATTGAGCAAAACGACATTGTGTGAAAAAAATTATGTGAACCGTCGTAGAACCGTTTCCTCCCTGGCGCTCATTGATGCGGCCGAAGTTCTTAGACCCGCCACCAGGTCTGCGACTACCCTAGTGACGTGTCTAAGAACTTCGTCCGTGTCAGCCAATGAGCATCAGGGAGGAAAGAGTTCGGGAAGCATTACTGTTCTTCTTTGGATCCGGTTTAAACTGGGTGACATGCCCTATGCTCACTCAAGTACTCAATGAAATCACTAGATTCGGAACACCCATACTTTACAACTACGTTGCTACTGCTCTCAGAAACGCCTCTCCCAGAGCTGCGCTAGGTGGCCTCCCCCGCTGCGCACGGCTTAGTGGCTACCCCCATTACCTTGTCTCTTGGAGAGCCAGTAAAGGGGAGATGTCTCCCCCCACTTGCGAGGTAGACTTTGCAATCGGTCGGTTACAACACCAGCGAGCTTATCTGATAGCATTCTGTCTTTCTCACTCCTATCTCACGTCAGATATGAGTGAGAGAGACAGTAGACTGTCGGGTAAGCTCACCGAGGTAGTAACCGACCGGTTGCAAACTCCATTGCGAGGCCTACACCATGCCTCATCGCGAGGCTTGCTACGTTAGAGTCCACAAGCATGAGGGTGTGAGCCCTCTCAGAGCGGAGATGGGCTAAACCGACGTGATTCCCCAGGCTAAGATTCCCATGAGGATAGCCATGGCCACGCGTTTGCCATGGCCGCCCATGGCCCCGCATGGCCACTGGACATGGGCCGAAGGGCCATGGCCAAATGCTCATGCTCATGGCAATTTTTGGCTATTGGTGCTAGTGGCCATGACAATCATGTTACCAAACATGGCCACCATCACTGTTAAAAAAATTTCATTACATTTGAATAACATTTATATGAAGCTATTTTCATTACAATTTCATTACAATGTTATAAAATTATCATTACAATTGAGTAATGAAATTTCATAACACATGTTATTAAAAAATTGACAACTTTGTAAAAGAAATTTGTTTTGCTCTAACCCTTATGGCATCAACTCCTCAACCAACTAACGGATTTTACAGGCCGTAACCATAGAAGTTTACCGTCCCTTACCGGGAGTTGAACCCGGAACCCTTGGGTTGGAATACCCTCGCCTTTGACCACTCGGCCACGAGGATTACCTGAGAGTGGTCGAGCTGTAACGTGGTCTTATGCCACCACTGGCCGAAGGGAGTTTCCAAATTGTTTAATAAACATGTAATGAAAATTTAATAACATTGTTATGAAAATGTCATAACATGCACTGAAAAGGGGCGTGTAATGAAATTTCAATAGCGTGTAATGAAATTGCCATTAAATTTAATAACACTGTTCTTAAATTAAGAGTGTCATTAAATTTCATGACAAATTTATTAAAATTAATGTTCATTGCGTAGTGAAATTTCAAACATTTTTAACAGTGATGGCCACGTTATGTGGATCTTGGCCATAGTAAGGAGCAGTGGCAATGGCCATTTTATAGTAAATATTGTAAAATGAGTATTAAGTTAAAGGTTATATAGTAGTCAGCATAGATAGAAGGGATATCTATTCAGAGTGCCCAAACCGAGGCGGAGCCAAATCCGGTGTCTGTTTTGGCCTAGCTCAAGCCGTTTACAAGTTGCAGGAAAAAAGATATCCGATTTCAATGAAATTAAAATGACCCTACTAAAAATACAAGGAAGTAGCTACAAACCAAATTTCAGGTCAAAATTCCAAGAAATACAGTTTTTATAGGATGTTGCAATTTCATGGCCCTAAGGCCATGGCCACTATTACATGCCATGATCACTGCTCCCATGGCCACCTATGGACATCCATGGCCACCCATGGCCATAGGAAGGCCATGGACAGGCTCACCATGGCCAACAAGGTGGCATAGTAAACGCTCTCTTGTCCATGGTAAGTGTGCTCGTGGCTATGGTAAACCATTTTGCGTGGCAATAGACAACATGGGAATCTTAGCCTGGGTTTTAGTGGGAGCACTGTATCTCCCCACAACGTGAATGTAACCGTCATTATTCGGAGAAAAGGAAAGAGAATTTTTAAAATACCCTCAAACCTTAATACCAATGAAAGTACGACATGCGGAACATAGTTCAAAATACCAAGGCAGTAGAACGCAGACCATGCCTCGCGTAACAGGCTCCACGATATCACACGAACACTGTTACGCCACGACGTCACATCTAACGTGGCCTACGACGCTGAAACCGGAGTCGGTCAGTAGTAACGCTAGCAGGCGCGGCGTCTGCCATACAGAGTTGCCTGCGGAGCAAAGTTGAGCTAGCAACTTAGTTTGGCGGAAGGGCGGGCCTGCTTGCTTTTCAACAGGCCCTTGTAAAACTAAGCGTAGTGCCGAGATTTCACCCTCGGTTATCTGAGGAAATGTCATTGAAGTGTTGCACTGTACCGTGAGCTAGGCAGAAAAGAAATGGGTGCAAAGCGCGAGTAGGTTGCGTTTTCTTCGTCATTGACATTATCTTCAGAGATCAGCACTCGTTGATAGTCGCGTCGTACTCAGTCATCCACACGCATTCCGTCCTATATATTCGGCCGGTGAAAGTCCTGCCCCACAGACTGTTTGTGCAACATGAAGCTCGTAGTTGTCCTACTTGTCGCTGGAGCGGGCCTTACAGCGGCCGGCCTGACCCTTCCACAAGCCAACCAGACCGACGAGGAGTACGTCCTGCCCAAAGGCTTTATCATCGGTGCGGGGACGTCCTCGTACCAGGTGGAGGGCGCCTGGAACGAGTCCGGCAAGGGTGTGAGCGTGTTTGACTACTACTACCACACGCGGCAGCCCGACGGACCAAACGCAGACGTGGCCTGCGACTCGTACCATAAGTACAAAGAGGACGTCGCCGTGGCGAAAGCGCTCAAGGTAAAGTCCGGTGGTCCTTGGGTACAAGGCAAAAAGTCATAGTTACGTCAAACATTAGGTCAGGACCACACCGATAAATGGAGTGAAGTGTTCAACTGGCGTGCACGACGCAAGTTCTCAACACTTTGTTGCCCACATTTTAGTGTTTGACAGGATATCAAAATACTTTTAAGTCTTCAACAGTGAATTTGAACACTTTCAAATGTCGAGAGCTTCGTAGCCAACCCTAATGTTAAAGAACAATTAAGTCTTCAATTTTACAGTAAACCACTTTGTAGTATTCAAATATCTAGTCAAACAGTTGAAAGTTTGCAATATAGTCTTGAGCTCTTGCATGTGCATGCCAGTTGAACACTTTATTTATCAGTGCATAGCCATGATCAGTTCACCTGCACGGAAAAATAGATAAGTTGAAATGCCTTTTGGAGACAATAGACCCTTTTACCATTAGGTAATTGAAGAAAAGGGTGTAGATTATCGGACCGGAAACAGCTGCTTTTAACACATTCCTTGCGGCATGACCACTGAGTGGTACGTGGTCACACTTTCAAATTGATTCATAGGTACCAAAATTGACCTGCAAGGAACGTGTAAATAACGCGAGGGGTCGCCGACTAACCTGAGTCGTGTACCCAGTACTATATATGTATTATAAAAGTATTATAGAACATTAGAGGTATTAAAGAGTATTATAAGTATTATAGTCTATTACAGGATATTATAAATATTACGGTATTACAGCTAGTATTATAGGGTATTACAAGATACTATACAGGATGACAGGCAATTTTTGGAAGCTAGAAGTTCCACTGCCACTCTCCAAGTGCTCTCAATTCCTTAAGGTGATACAGGACTGAAACTGGAAAAGTCCTTCAAAAAACAGCCATTTTGAGTTTAAAATCAAAATGCAAATCAAATCAAGAAAAAGCTCTCTATTTCATTCTAAGTTAGTTTATTGCGGTTCTTTTAAGGTATAATGGGAATTAAACGTAACTGTATGGTCGCGACACGTTTTCCATCTTCAAAAAACGGGTCGCGACCACAGTTACGTTTAATTGTAGGCTTATTATACTTTAAAAGAACCGCAATAAACTAACTTAAAATGAAATAGAGAGCTTTTTCTTGATTCAATTTGCATTTTGATTTTAAACTTAAAATAGCTGCCTTTTGAAGGAATTTTCCAGTTTCAGTCCTGGATCACCTTAAGATTCACATAGTTGACTACTTAAGCCCTTTCATCACAGAGTTGAGCCCCTAGTTTGAAGCATGTTGTTTCTGGTTATATTTTAGAGTTATGACAATTCAGTTGATAAAAACTGAGTAGGTTTTTTTGTATATTGGTTCCTCTTTAAACAAATCTAACAAAAGAGTTGCGTAAACTTTGGGTTTATGAAGAAACGACAACTTTCCATACTTGAGTCATTTGTCCCAATTATTACTGAACGTGCAAGATTTCTGAAGACAGGATAACGATAAAACCTTTCCGTTACTTTCAAAATATTTGGTAGACAAGTCATTTTGGGCTTAACCAATGAAAGTTGTAGAAAGTTATTATTTAAGAGAAGAAAATAATTTAAATCAAAATTGTTGACAAAAGTAATATTCTTAAAACTATACACCAAGATGGTTTTCTTGTTTTAAATAATAAGTTTCTGCAGTTGTCATTAGTTCAGCCCAAAATAACATGTTCATGAAGTATTTTTTAGTAACGGAAAGGTTTTTTCACTACCCTGGCTTCAGAAATCTGCGCATAAAGTCATCGTTGGGACAAATGACTAATGTATATGTAAAGTTGGTGTTTCTTCACAAACCCATAATTTACGGCACTAGTTTTTTGTTTGAATTGTTTAATCGTTTTATTGTTTTCATTAAAAAACAAAACAAAACAGAAACAACATGTTTAAAACTAGGGGCTCAACTATGATGCAAGGACTTGGTTTTTCCCTGTAGATTGCTGATAACTAAAATACATGCTCATGCCAAAAGTTTTGTGAGCAATTATTCGCTTAGTCCGTCACCTCCCCTTGAGTCACCATAGGTTCATCTGCAGTACGCTTTATTGAGTTCTCCAAAGGTTTGCTTTCGATTTGCTAAATGTTTGGACCAAAAAAAAGAGGAGAGAGGGGAGGGGGGAGGGAG
>NW_026267187.1:197826-198972 GCF_000697945.3 Frankliniella occidentalis | reverse complement strand
TCACTATGGGCAAGGCCTACTATATTCCCCAATTTAAAGCACACTGACTGAAAATTAAACCTGTATCATCTGCTTCCACGTTAGCGCAAGCTTAGGTTTTTAAAACAAAATCGCAAAAAACACGTATTTTTGGGCCTGCTACACTAGGATGCCCCCTTAATTTAATTTCGGATGGAAAAAAATCTGCACCACAAGCTTATAAACTTTCATTAAATGGACTATCTCCCGAAAAGCATTTTTGGTACATTTGTCAATAAAATTAGTTCCTCATCCACTGGAGGTATATTTCTCAACACAAGGGATGGCCAAACACATTAACAATATCAGAATGAAACGAACTTAACGTTAACACTAGCACTACCGGAAGGGTCACAGTGACTCCTTTTAATTTTGAATTGCCAAATGAACTATCAAAATTTTTTTCTACCGACCCGCCACTTTTTGACTTTTCATGGGTCACAAAAATACGCTTTGACACGAAAAATCAGGAATGTGCGTCAAAAACTTTAGGAGATACTATAACATATACCTCACCCTACCGAAGGGGTCATTTTGACCCCTGTATTAGTTTTCGATAGGGCTTTGATGGTTTTAGCGTGCGTTTTTCAGCTTAAACCTTGCCAGTGTTGTTCTGTGTGGTAAGTACTGACGTCCACTTGGCCGTGTGACAATTTTGAACCTCTATCAGTATCGGTAGGAAACCAGCACATCACAAAATCATGTTTTCCTTACATAATACTTATAAGCCATTCGCAACGGTTCTGTCGGCCTGAAAATGCGTTCCATGGCCGAACGGAGGTTAAAAATGTTAATAAATGGTCTATTACGACCGTTATTGCATGATATTTGTATACTATTTTATTCGCAGAACCTTAGTTTCAGAATTACTTACAGAACTTGCAGTGTCTACGGTTATTTGTCAGACTGAAATAAACACAGGCTATGCTAAAATGTTGAGAATTATTGTATTTGATTGTAATCCTATGCGATTTGCAAGAAACAAAACGAAAATTTGCAAAAAAAATCCGAAAAACTTCTGAAAAATTACATTTTGTGCTTTGCGGGTTGCCTTTCTACCCCCACACAGGGACCCCTGAAGGTCCAACAAGCAGGCCCGCCCTTCCGCCAAACGAAGTTGCCAGCTTC
>NW_026267187.1:191250-197776 GCF_000697945.3 Frankliniella occidentalis | reverse complement strand
AAATATTATAGGTATTATACGGTACTATAAGGTCCGTGTACCCAGTATTATACGAGTCGGCGACCCCTCGGAATAACGCAAACCCAAACGTGCACAAAGACTTTCTTAAATGTAAACAATACCAAAATCATACAACCTATATTCTTTTTCGTGTGTTTGGGGCACATTAGGGTGAACAAAAGCAACTGTTCCTGACTGGTTCGTAATTCAATGCAGTGCTCTCCTTCGGAGAATGTTGAAAGTGTGAGAAATCTGGGCAGCTTAGTGTTTTTTTTACTGTATAGATGCAAATGTATCGGTTTTCCCTGTCGTGGTCTCGCATCCTACCGGATGGCGACCCGAAAAATGTCAACAAGGAAGGCATCGAGTACTATAACAACCTTATCAGTGAGCTGCTCGCCAATGAGATCGAGCCCTTCGTAAGTAACGCCACCTGTCACTTGGTGAACGAGTCGTGTACTGAAACAGCGTCGTCGTAAAGCTGGCACTCGCTCACAGATCACGCTGTACCACTTCGACCATCCCCAAGTGCTTGAGGACACGATCGGCGGCTGGACCAACTACTCTATGATCGAAAAGATGGAACAGTTTGGACGTGTTGCTTTCGACGCTTTTGCTAACCGGGTCAAGTACTGGGTGACGCTGAACGAGCCACATATGCACTGCTACGTGGTGTACAACGTAGCCAGCGTGCCCCCTGCCAAACCGAGTGCTGGCTTAGGCGAGTACCAGTGCATCTACCACGAGCTAGTGGCGCACTCGAGGCTGTACCACATGTTCAAGAACGAGTATGCCGCCAAAGCTCGCCCCGGCAGTGAGTATAAACTTTCATACCCCTCTAATCTATTATGCTGTGCAAGTAAACACACAGAACACAAATACGAACTGCGGCAAATTCAAATGCGAGACTAAAGCGCATGACGACAGACTGTGAAACAAAATAATTACGAGGTTCGACAGTAAAACAAGTTGTTCAATTTCACAGCTTAAGAGGGCTGCAGAAATTTGAACTACATCTTAGGGTTTTAATCTAACGTTATGTGCACTGTGCCTCCCTTATAGAAAATAGACATCTGTACATGGCGATAGATGGTCTAATGCCCATCTAGCAGGTCTAACTGTGCAGACGTCTACACATAGATGTTTAAAAGATGTCGATTATACGTCTTCTGCCATCTTGTCTAACTGTAGATGGGGTGTAGACACCGGGAGATGCTCTACATCCTATCTATGGGTTTAGATTTCTTTCTGTAGATAGGGTACAGACGCTGAAAGACGCTCTACTTACTATCTAAGCAATCTATACATTTGGATGTCCTGCTGTAGATGAGGGCTGGACGTCACAAGTCACTCTACGGCATGTCCAAGCCATCTAAACGCTTAGACGGCTTGTGGTAGGTGATGCGTTAACTCCGATAGCCGTTCTACATACAGTGCAAGCATCTATGAACTGAGAAGTCTTAACGTTATGACGTGTAAACGTCAAGGTATGCTTTACTTCTCGTCTATGCCATCAATGCTTTTAGATAAGCATACTTTCTCGAATTTCCGCCAGATGGCGCATCTTTTGGACAAGGGCTGTTTTTCGTCTTAGTGCCAAATATTTCTTTATATTCTTAATATTCCGTTTCGACTTGTTGATATTCGGGCAGAGCGTTATTTTATTAATGTGCCTGCACGTTTTATTTGAAATGAAAGATAAAATTCACAATTTTGTTATACGTTAAAACCCGTTCTCGCTGACCACTCACATTACGGGCACATCGACCCTCAGCGCCTTTCCGGCTTTTAGTATGGTCTCTTAACAACTCAGAGAACCATTTAATTTTTGTACTGTGTGTAAGGTTCCAGTTGGGCCTACGTTTCACACCTAACGCAATAAAATTGAACGAATCAAATCATGGAATTCCACGTCCACAAGACATCTAACTGCATACTTCTATTTCATGTCTATACTTTTTCGTCTAAAAGATCTTATTTTCGAGGCTATTTTCGACATCTATTAGACGTCTGTAGTAGATGGTCATTAGAAGTCTAGGCATCTATCCTTAGACGTCTTTTCGCCATCTACGAGATGTCTTTTTTCTATTAGGGCTAGTTTAACGGCCTTTAAAGTGGGAAAGCTCGATGCAGTCGTGGTGCCACATCATTACAATACTCCGTTTGGCGTTAAAGGGGGGGGGGGGGTGCTGCTTGTTTTCATTGTTATCGCCTTGCACCTTCTTTAAGGGGTGTAGTTGCCAGGATGTCACGTATGCGCTTCGGTCTTGTCTCGTTTTTGTCAGGGTCGGAACGTTGAAACCCGTAGCCCATCTTCTTCATGTGGAACAGACCGACACCAACAGACACCAGGTCTAACCAGATTTGCACAAGCCCGTGTTTGACAGCAGAAGGATGAGCTAATATCAACACACGAGGTAAATAGCATTTTTCTTGCAGCTGTAATCGGCCTGACAGCTGAGACATTCTTCGCGTCACCGCTGGACAACAAGTATGAGAACATTGCGGCTGCGGAGCGCTACAACTTGTTCGAGCTTGGTATCCAGTTCGACCCAATCATATACGGAGACTATCCGGAAGTGGTCAAAAAGTACGTCAAAGCCGCCAGCCTCGCAGAGGGGCGCACCGAATCGAGGCTGCCCAACTTTACTGAGGAAGAGAAGAAACTACTAAAAGGTGGGAGGCTTAGTCATCGGATTTAGTAAATCCGATTTTCTCTTACCTTGGATTATACCGTCGACCTTGGCCAGGACGCGTCTCCCTTGATCTAATTGAAAAAGGAAACGATTACAATCAGAGTCCGGAATCCACGCCCGAACCTCACTCGTTCTCACTCGCTCGGCTCGGACGCCCGACCCCCGACCCGCAGTTGCCCACTCGCTCTCGGTCAGTCCCACTCGCTCCCACTCGCCGTCTCAACGAGTCCCGTCTGCAGGCCAGGCGTGGCTTGGCGTGGCGCGTAGGCAAAGTCGGTCCAGCGCCACGCCATGCCACGCCCTCAGGTGACCGTCGGGCGAGACTCGGCCACTCAAACGGGTCCCGTTTGTTTGGGTGCATTCGCCGAGGTTCGGTACATCGCCATCGCTACCTCGGGTTTCTCGCTCCGTCTTTCTCGCACACCTACTGCGCACGGCACGCGCTCAGAGTGGGACCCGTTCGGGCGTGGATTCCGGAGTCCGATTACAATCAAGCACGCAACGATTCCTAGAAACGTTTAAAAAGATAAAACTTTCTAATGAAAACATGTCAGGAAAATTGTAAATTTACATTTTTCGCATTCATGAAGAGTTCTGCCGTGAAGCGGAAGAAGGTGGCAAGTCCACTTAGCACCATGGCCTTTTAATTCGCTCGTCCCTAACTCAAAGCACGCACGGCGCAGCGCCTCTAGAGAAACCAAGTATCTTTGCGCGACGCTCGAGAAACCAAGTATCGTTGCGCGACTCTAGTGAAACCACGTAACGCATTTTTTGACGATTTTTTAGGAACTATATATTTGAATGGAGGGAAATTTTCTCTATCGAATGGTATAGGTTTCAAAAATCAGCAAAAAGTGGAGATACGTGGTTTCACTAGAGTCGCGCAACGATACTTGGTTTCTCGAGCGCCGCGCAACGATACTTGGTTTCTCTAGAGGCGCTGTGCCGTGCGTGCTTTGAGTTAGGGACGAGCGAATTGTCTGTCACTACTGCCGTCCAGTACATCGGAAGTTCCGAAAATGACCTTGGGAAGCTAGTTTTCAGAAGAAGTTAACTTCTCAGGATGACTTCAGGAACTGAAAAGCAAACGGCAGTCACAGACGATGAAAAGGTCATGTCGCTAAGTCGACTTACCCCATTCTCTCGCTTCACGGCAGAGTTATTTCAACAAATATCGTCTGTACAGCAAGACCCGCTCATCCATTGCAATCTTGAAGTAAAGGGGGGAAAACGCTCGATGACAGTGTAGGAGTTAGAGCGCGTTAGAATATGCGGACATGCGGACATCCTGACACCGGACATCCTCCGAACAACAACTCTTTACTTTGCTAAGAAAAGACGACCGTACATGATAATGATATTCGAAGCTGAGCGAAGCCAAGCTCTACTCTAGGGAATTTTTATCAAATTTTCCGACCCCGCTCTGCAACAGCTAAAAGATTGCCGCAAAAATTTAGTATTCGTTAAGACCTTAATAAAACCATATACTATAGGAAGGAAACGATGAGTTCTTGGCTTATTAAAAAAATAAATCAGGGACATAATTTTATAAAAATGTTGAGGGATTAAACGATATTCGGCGAATGCACTTGCATAAACTTTTATAAACTATTACAAATACATACATATAGGTGTCAAGGAGCACGCTGGCGAGGCCATCGCCTTGAAAGCTGCCTTGTCACCTTGTCACGCACACGCAGCCTATCTCGTCCGACATTCGACTCGATAATGATGCGGAGCGGACACTCCGAAGACGCGCTGCAATCGTAGAAGACTCCTCGAGCTCCACTCACGCTTCCAGGAAAGGCTGTGATGTAAATGTTTCTAATAGAACGTCGCGTCTTTCGCAGGCTCAACCGACTTCCTCGGCATCAACGCCTACTTCGGCAAGACGGTCCACGCCGGTCTAGACGGGAGGTCACGTAACCCATCCCCACAAAGGGACATGCAAGTCGTGCTGGACTCCCCATTAGACTTCAGCGGGGCCTTCAGTACGGTAAGTGTCCGGCACTCTCGTGGCTTCAGCTGGGCGACGCGTCACGGCTTCACACTTAACGACTTTTGCAGAGCACACCGCAGTCGTTCCGAAGCTGCCTGCTGTGGCTCAGAGACCGCTACAACAACATGGGCGTCTTCATCACGGAAAACGGCCTGGCAACTCAGAACGGAGAGGGTGTCCACGACCACAACCGGGCAGCATACCACAGCGTACGTGCCATTAGATTGCGTTGAACGGTTAGATCGATGTTTTGAAGCACTCATGATGACCATTGCTGTTTTTATCTTTACACCAGGCGTACCTTCGTGAGGCAGTTAAAGCGATTCGAGATGACAATTGCAACGTTTTGGGGGTGACAATATGGAGTTTGCTGGACGGTTTCGAATGGGGCTCAAAGTAAGTGGGTCAAGTGACAAGTAAAGTTAGGAAATAAGTACAATACCCCGTCTCTTTGCCAGCGACGTTTATTGCTTGTTAACAATGTGTAATAGCTCACCCTTTTGAAATTTCGACATCGTCTTGTAATATGCAGGCGAATGATGGGGCTGGTCTACATCGACTACACGACTCCAGACAGGACACGTGTGCTGAAAGAATCGTCGGCCTTTTACATCCAGCTCATGACGGATCGCAAGGTGCCCTACGTCGCCTGGAACAGCTCCTCGGCGCGCCAACCGATAGCCTACTTGGCCGTTTTGTTTGCCGCTGCGCTTACTGTCTCCCTCAACCACTGACATAGCGCTTCGCGCTTGTCTATTACCTTGAGAGCTCACAAGCTTGGACTGAACACATTGCAGTACCCCACTGTTGGCTGCGCGTTAGGGCCCATAAAGAGTACGGGCTTTATCACCAAATGTCTTCTCTTATAAAGAAAACCAAATGGAAAGTTTAGGAAACTTAAAGTGTCAGATCTGGCTGAACCCCAATTTATAGTTCCAGATTTCATTCTGATTTTCGTGTTCAAGATATTGAGTGTAAGATGCAACCTTATCAATAGCCCCGCACGGTAAAAACAAGGCCTGCGAATCCCAGGAGTTTTAGGTCTTTCCCAGGGCAGTTGGAAGAGTCCCAGGAGATCTCCTGGAAATGTCTCATTTTCCCAGAAGGTATCATGGGATTTGGTCGGTCGCTTCCAGAACCCAGGGAAGCGCTCCCAGAACCCAGGGCAGCCCTGGGAGATACAATGCTATTTCTAGGGCATCCCCTGGGAAATGTTTCGCGTCAAGAAGGAGGTATCTTGCGGCTGACAAGACGAACTCATCATGTGCAGTTTCAAGAGTTTCCGTTGAGAAGTAAGCAAAGTGACATGTGGAACGGTTTAACATACGTGAAGAGAGATGGGCACTTGTCGTTAGTTTGGGGACCAATAACTTTGCCGTATCGCCTCTGATCAACTCTGAGCATAAGACATTTCCTTTTTAATTTTGCAAGAGGAATCCAAATCACTAGTTACAACTCAAATTTTGAAACTTGAGAAATATTAAAATTTGGGAACTTAGTCTATTCAACCAAAATTTAATACTGTTCACCTACAGAATGCCTTGTAGTTCCCAATCTTTAAATAGAAAATGTCAACTGCCTTAAACAACACACAAGTTATTTGAACAGGAGTAATGATCCTGGAAGGGATCGAACAATATTGTAGTTTGTCTGTCTGTCCGCAGCTTAGTGTAAAATTATTTCTGCAAAAGCAGAGCAAGCAATATTGTTTACAAACATCAAGTTCCTGTGAGAGGAGTAATATTGTATTAAGGTAGCAGGCCCAAAAATACGTATTTTTCGTGATTTTTTTTTATTGAAGCAAGTGGGGGGAATCTAAGTTGGGGGGGGG
>NW_026267187.1:190224-191200 GCF_000697945.3 Frankliniella occidentalis | reverse complement strand
ACAGACAGACAGACAAACAAACAAACAGAATGAAACTTTTCCGGTCAGTGGAGTAATGGGCTTCGCTAATCGCTCAGCCAATAAACCGTTACCGAACAGCAGAAGTTTCATGTCCTTAATAGACCCTTTCGAAATTAGCGAAGTGAAGAACAAAGTGAAGAACAACAGGCAGGAAACAGTTGCTTTTTGGCTGAGCGATTAGCGAAGCCCATTCTCCACTGACCGGAAAAGTTTCATTCTGTTTGTTTGTCTGTTTGTCTGTTTGTATGTCTGTCCGCACGATAACTCGAGAAGGCATTAAGATAGCGATCTGGGAATTTAAGGGTCGTTTTGTACCATAAAAAGACAGATCAAGTTCGAAGATGAGCATTCTAGCTCAAAAATTGGCTTTTTAAAAAATCAAAAACTACAGGTCGCAAAATGTTTTTTATCAAATATTTTTTTATGGGTTCCTAGGGGGTAACTCGTCAAAATAGAGCCCTTTGGGCAAAAATTTCGTCCGTTTGGCTCTATTTTGTACCGTTTAGGTGCTAGGGGGCATTTCATGACAAAAAAGAGCCGAAAATGATCAAATGGTCGATTTAATCATTACAAGGTAGATGTACGCCAGACCACGTCTCGCGTAACAGGCTTCGCGATACCTCACGAAACATTGTTACGCTGCGACGCGCCTGGCATACATCTACCTTGGCCTGCGTCGCTGAGACCCGAGTCAGGTAGTGCAAAAGAGTGCACAAAGATACAGGCCTCCGGCCCGTCAACGCCCGTCACTTCGACTAATCATGCAGGGTTGTACATTTTTTCGTTTATTTTCGTCAAAAACCCCCCTCTAGCGCCTCAACGGTTCGAGCTAGAGCAAAACGGACAAAATTTTCGCCCATGGGGCTCTACTTTGATGAGTTACCCCTTAGGACACCATAAAAAAATATTTTTAAAAGACGTCATTTTTGGGACCTGTTGTTTTCGATTTTTTTAA
>NW_026267187.1:183857-190174 GCF_000697945.3 Frankliniella occidentalis | reverse complement strand
TTGTCCTTAAAATTTGCCCCGTAGACACGAGAAAGGGATGTAACGGTGAAACACCGCGACTACAACCCACCCTTCTGCTTAGAAAACGTTTTTTCAGGTTGGGTGGAGGGAGTTTTTTACCTCTTTTGCGGTTTTGGGCCTTCTTTTACATTTAATTGTTCACTACAGCAATTTTTAACTTATTTTCGTCAAACAAGACCCTCTAGCGCCTAAACGGTTAGAGATAGAGCCAAACGGACGAAATTTTCGCCCACAGGGCTCTATTTTTGCAAGTTACCCCTAAGCAGAACTTCTAATATTTTCTAAAATTAATATGTTTATTTTTGGGCCACTTTCGTGATAGAAACTCCCTCTAGCGCCTAAACGGTGAGAGATAGAGCAAAACGGACAAAATTTTCGCCCGTAGGACTCTACTGTGACGAGTTACCCCGTAAGAGCTCATAAAAAAAATATTTTTTCTGACTTTTTTGACCTACCTTATTTTCTTTGATACCCCCTTTTAGCCCTTTTGGGGTGGTTGATAGGATTTGCCGTAGGCGTTTCGTTCTCTAGGAGTGGACCTTAAGATACCCTGAAAATTTCAAGTCTCTAGCACATCTCCTTCTAGTGGAACAGACAGACAGACAGACTATCTGTTTTTCTGCGCTTTCTGCATCGCTGTCTCCTTTTTATTGTGAGTTTGCCAATATTTACAGTAGGAAAAAAGTGAACACTGCCGCGTGTTCCTTGAAGATCAAGGTACAAATTGCAAATTTTTATTATTTTTCTACAGTTAATATTAGCAAACCCACAATGAAAAGAAGACAGCGCTGCAGAGAGCGCCGAAAAACAGATAGGCTAGTCTTTCGGGGCAGCAAAAAAGATAGGCTAGTCTTTCGGAGCAGCGAAACAGATAGGCTAGTCTTTCGGGGCAGCGAAACAGATAGGATATTGTTGCACGGACGCGTCGATTCATGGTGCAAATTCAACAAAGCCGTTGCCCAAAAGAAAAAATTCAAGCATAAAACTTCTCTCCCCGTTGCTGTTATGGATACCATCAAGCCAACATATGAAAACTTAACTAAATCGGAGCTTCTGAAGAAGTGTGTTGATGGCATGACCCAAAATCCCAATGAGAGTTTCAATGCACTAGTTTGGAAAACGATTCCTAAAACTCTCTTTTGTCAGCGTACCAAGCTTGAACTTGGGACTTATGAAGCTGTTCTGACATTCAATGATGGTCAAAAAAGTAAAATTGAAGTCCTGAACCGGATCAGTGGAGTGGCAGGAAGACACCAAATTAATTGGGCCAACACTGTGGACAAGGCCAGAATTGACAAGGCTGATCACCGAGCTGAGAATGAGACCAAGGAAGCTCGCGAGCCAGAAGGCTCGCTGGGAAGGTGAAAGCAGAAAAGCTAGATGCGCAAGAGGGAGGTCCAAGTTATGCTGCAGGAGCATTCTAGTTATTTATTTGCGTTATATTTAAGTTAAGGGTAATAAACTGTCCCTCAAACTTTAAACCTGTTATTCTCAGTAACTCTTTTTTGGATCTTGCGCGCACTCTCACTTGAGACACGTTACTATTAGAGCTTTGCCTGTAGTATGAAATGAATCACTATACTGTTAGCTAGAAGTTATAGTCGAGTTTTTGTCCAAAATAAATTTACATACATAGTTACAATTAGTTAAGTGTCAGAAAACGGCATAAAATTAGTCATGAATTTTGTTTTGGAAGTTAAAAATCAGGAAAGCATTTCTTTTGAAAACTGGAGTGTCAATTTCTTCATTTTAGCAATCTACAAGTGTGCTATTTTTTTTAGATTTTTAAAATCAATAATCAATCAATAATCGCGAAAGATTTTTTACCCAAATGTCGACAAATACTTTATAAATTGTCTCAAGGAGAAAAATGTTCATAGAACTGAATCTCCAGTGGCCTTCGTGGTGAAAAAGTGAGGGGAATCCAAGGGCCAGGTCCATTTAGGGGTCAGATCAACTGTTCAGTCAGTATAAGGGGGTGCAAAAGTATGAAATAATGGCAAATCTCGCTTGACCCCCCCCCTTTTACGAATCAGGAAATTATCAATTTTATCCTGCTCGAAATTACATGTATTTGAATAAGTACTCTAGTATTGTCATCAGTGAAACATAACCTAACAAAGGGGAAACATAACCTAACCTGGTTAGATACTCGAGTCCAATGAACTAATTATTCGCACTTGGAGAGCTCATATGGACATTTCTCCTCTATTGTCAAAATCATCTTTGTTACAGTATTTGTCTGAATACATATCTTAATGCGAAACAAAGTCTAAGGCATTGTCTGAATTAGTTCATGATGTGTTATGTAATTTTTCTGGAGAAGACGGGATTTCGAACCCATTGAGGAGACTATATATTAGAACTATTTAAGATCGTGATTATTCAACACAAGAAGTGTGCCATCGTTTGGGACGAAAACCGCCTAAATTCATCTAGACACCATAAAATGGTAAATATAAGTGCGCATAACATTAAATAAAATCCTCAGGGTCATTCAGAACGAACGTCTGTCATTCGCCGCTACGAAACTGCCAAGTTCAGCCTGAGCAAGCTCTCATAGCGCCTGGTAGGTTGGCCACATCTCGCTGTCATGCATGCTTGTACTGCGGGGTGGCCTACCCCGACCCCGAGTCTCGCAGGGGCAAAGCTCAGAAATGCATCAAAGTCAAAAAACGGACGAAATTTCTAAATGATCCCTTATCAGAAGCAGAAGGAATGACTTACCTTTACGACTGACATGGTCTGATGAGTTGTTGGTCAGATCTATGTCGCTGTTCCCATCTTCATCCTCATCCTTGGACTGCCACTAGGTTGTTGTTGCACAGGAGGAGGTGGAGGAGGTGAAGTAGGTTTTGGTAGTGCAGCAACCGTCTGCTCCTCTCTATTAAACAATGTAATAAAAATAATCTGTGACTTTAGCTGGACGAAAATTTAAAGAAATCAAATTTTAAGTTGTAACAAAAGCTTGGAAAATATGTAAAAGTACGAGCAGCTATGCAAATAAAAATTAGGCCCATTACTCAGGAAATATAAAAGAAATTACTACTCAATTTCTTGATGGCAAATTTACAGCCTAAATAAAATACTTGCATGCGTAAGAAGGCACCCAAAGTTTCGCACAAAATAATAACACATTTGATTTTAGAGCAACCGGTCAATGCAAACTATTACAATATACAAAACTTTAGAATGAAGTGAAGCAGGGAATAAATTATCTGGATAAAGAAGAAAGAAAAATTAGGGCTGGGAAAGTCCTCGAGTCCAACGTTTCATTACTAGCAAGGTCATCATCAATATCATTGTCATCCTCATCAAAAATGTGACGACAGCCAGGTTTCTGCACATTGCTATGACTGGCAGACGCCTTGGCTTTCTTACGAATGCCTGGTGTCTGTTCTTCTCTTCGGGATCTTTTCTGAAATTGGAGATATACTTCCATCTCATCCTCAGAATCAGCAGCTACCCCCTCCGAAGAACTGCTTTCTTCATATATATTAACGGAACACTTTAGACAAAGCTGAGAAAGCCAGCATACAACAAAGTAAAAGAATGATTGATGCTTTTGACTTCAGACCTGCGCATGCACATAAACTACCTTACTTACACTTTAATGCCAAAACTCGTGCACGGGAGGCTTTATAGTTCTTCATGGCTGGGACTTTCTTTTTCACAAATTCATTCAATTGTTTTTTTTGATAGTTTGTCTTCATTAGGCCACCTACAAGTACAGCCTTTCACGCCGTTCATAATCCATATGAGAGGGGCAATTTCCATGAAAGGCGAAGGAGTGCCATCACCGTTCAGAAAGTTGACAATAGCAAAATCAGGAGACTCATTGTCCTTGGTTGAATTTGCACCCCTGAAACAAAAACACTTCATATAGTACACAGTAAAAGTTAAATTTTACAGGCAAAATAAAATTTGAAATCTTACAGCTAGCACAAGTGAAGCAACATTATGCAAACAAACTGATTCTTATGAGGCACAATAAAACCTTTGCCTGTCACTTCTTCTAAAGGCCATACAAAGTAGCCACTTGTGAGACTAGACACAAGCCACTGATGATGAATTCAGGAAAAAGTCATTGCATTTTGAGAAGTTCTGACCAACAATGAACCATTTGTCATCTTGGCAAATAAAATTTGCCACCCTGACAATAGCACCATTTTTAACTTTAACAATATTATCACCAGTTTCAAGAGACAGAGACACATTCCATTATAAGTAAGTCTTGTAAAATGTAAGCCACCCAATCCGCAAGTGGGGCCAAACCCGTGTTTTGCCTCTCTTGATTCTGATACAGAATTTTGTGTAGGTGCAGAGAGGACATATTCAAACAAGCCCTTTTCTGACAGCCTTTTCTAAATTTGCTGCAAAAGTTTGTACTTCTTTAGAGACTTCTTAATTCACCCTGAAAATTTTCGAAGGGAAAGGCAGAAAAATCTGTTAAAATGCTGTACTGCCGGCAGTCTTGTGGTAAGTGGAGTACACTGTGCACAACCATACTCATAAAATCTTCCAAGTACAAAGTTTTGGATTGTTCAACAGAACTACAAAGCAAAGCCTGAGCTTCATCAAGTAATAACTCAAGAAGGGAGCGGCAAGACATTCTTCTGCAAGAACAGTACAAAAGTAAAAAATGTTCGTAACGTTCTCTATCTAGAACCCCTTTGAAAAGAACCGGTGTCACGTACTCTAGAAATTGTCAGCACGGAGTGCCTTTCCTACTGTCAGACTCTGAAAAGTCAGTTAGCTTACGCTGAAAATCAGATGGCATGAGTTCTATTAGATTCTTAATTCTCATGTTAATCTCAGCCAACAAAGCAGGTGACAGAGAGGTTTTTTATTTTTTCACTCTTCCTATAAATAGTGACCTGTTTACCCTTTCTCATCAGAGTTTGTTGTGAAAATGAATATTCTCTATAGTGCCACACATGCACTGTTAAAAAAAACTGAAAATTCGGACTAACTTTTTCAGACTTTGCTGTCTGAATAGAGTTTTCATACAATTTTGTCATAATTTTCAGTGAACGTTTGAAATTTCATAGCTGTAGGCTGTAGGTGTGAATTAAGAGTTCAGTCAAGAAAATTTGAAAATTCAGAGTATTTATTCAGACGAAGGTCTGAGTCTGAAATTCAGACAAGAAAAGTAGGAATATTTAGTTTAGTCCCGGTAGCACACCTGTAGGATCAGGCAGGTAGCCGTCGGTAACCCCTCAGTCTTGTCGTCGTGGCCGTGTGGTCAAGGATGAGAGATTACCAATCCAAAGGTCCGAGGTTCGACTCCGGGTAGGTAGGTAAGGTACAATAACAAGTTCCTATCTAATTACTTCGAATACAATTGAACTGGAAGGAGAGGGCAAAGAGCGTAAAGAAAACTTCATTTTAAAGGAAGATCTAAACATCGTGAGAGCAAAGCTATTTGCCGTTGACCTTGGTCCACCTACAGAAACATTATAGAGAGATAAGATTCAAGTGATTGCGTCATCATTTAAGTTTCTGAATTATTCATGTGCATGTGATTTCTTAAGAAATATTGTCCAGAGCTGGAAGTAATTCTGTAATGCACTGTCCCTAAAGGACAAAATAATTGGCTGAGCGATTAGCGAAGCCCATTACTCCACTGACCGGAAAAGTTTCATTCTGTTTGTCTGTCTGTTTGTTAGTTTGTCTGTTTGTATGTCTGTCCGCACGATAACTCGAGAATGAATTGAGAGAGCGATCTGGGGATTTCAGGGTCGTATTGTATCATAAAAAGAAAGATCGAGTTCGAAGATGAGCACTGTAGCTCAAAAATTGACTTTTTTTAAAAAATCAATAAGCACAGGTAACAAAATATTTTTTATCTTTCAAATATTTTTTATGGTCTCCTAAAGAGTACCTCGTGAAAGTGGATCCCTTACGAAAATTTCGTCCGTTTTGCTCTATCTTGTACCGTTTGGGTGCTAGGAGGCATTTCTTGGCGAAAACAGGATGAAAAAGACCAAATGGTCTTTTAGATCGTAAAAAAGGCTTCATGTCCCAGAATTGGAAAGGGAGTAATTGGCTCAGCGATTAGCGAAGCCTATTACTCCAGTGATGACCAAAAAGTTTCGCGTCTGTCTGAGTGCGTGTCGGTGTGTGTGTGTGTTTGTCTGCGCGCACGATAACTCGAGAACAAATTGAGCTAGCGACCTGGGAATTTCAGGGTCGTTTTGTATCATAAAAAGACAGATCGAGTTCGAAGAAGAGCATTCTAGCTCAAAACTTGGATTTAAAAAAAATCAAAAACCACAGGTCCCTCAAATAATGTT
>NW_026267187.1:175852-176507 GCF_000697945.3 Frankliniella occidentalis | reverse complement strand
TGATACAAAACGACCCTGAAATTCCCAGATCGCTCTCTCAATTCATTCTCGAGTTATCGTGCGGACAGACAGACAAACAGACAGACAGACAGACAAACAAACAAACAGAATGAAACTTTTCCGGTCACTGGAGTTATGGGCTTCGCTAATCGCTCAGCCAACTATAGAATATTTTGGTATCTAAGTTTCAAAACACAAATGATAGTACGATTTAAAAAAAAATAGTTAACAAAGTAAAAAATAGCGTTATACCAGACAAGGCAGGGGTCATTTCTGTGAAATTAGTGGCAGTTAGAAAAAGGTCACTCCAGGCGGATAATCTGAGTCTCATAGATCAATTTCTTAGGGCACTTGAACTTGTAGATGGTGGATGATGCTTTTGCAGCCAAGCTCTTGGTGCATGATGAGCAAAACGGGTAATGGCCACAATCAAGCGCCAACATGTTTTTGATGCATGGACCCTTGCAGACACCATAGCGCTGGCTAGCATCCACCTCATCTGAAAGGAAAGGATCGTTTAATACAGGCCGCTAATCGCTCAGCCAAAAAGAAATACTTACCTAGCTATATGTACGCCAGACCACGTCTCGCGTAACAGGCTTCGCGATACCTCACGAAACACTGTTACGCTGCGACGCGCCTGGCATACATCTAC
>NW_026267187.1:174418-175802 GCF_000697945.3 Frankliniella occidentalis | reverse complement strand
GGGGGGGTATAAGTACGTTACTTTCTGTGTCCAAAACTGCCATGAAGTTGCCCGAACTCCCACGCATGCCGGAGAAACGGCCCACCAACAAACATGTGTCGCAAAAGTCGTTGTCGCACTGCGTACACGATATCTGCCGAACGAAGTGTCCGATCGGACTCAAATGTTTTGTGTAAGCTCTCAGATAGTGTGGCTATCGCATGAACCTCCAGTTTTGAGCTCGGGCAACTAGAACCTTATCAAAAAAATTCGTAAAGTTGAAATTTTTCCCTAATTTTAGAAACTAAAAGTTTAGAGTATTCAAAAAATAGTAAAAATCATTTGTTTCCAAAGTTGGAGGTTCATGCGATAGCGGCAAGTGTAAAGAACTCGCAGACACATGAGTTGGCCTGAACGGACCATTTGAAGGTTAGTTATCGTGTACGCAGTGCGACAACGACACTCGCGACACGTGTTTGTTGGTGGACCGTTTCTCCGGCATGCGTGGGAGTTCGGGCACCTTCTTGGCAGTTTTGGATACAGAAAGTTACGTACTTTTACCCCCCCCCCAACTTAGTTTCCCCCCACTTGCTTCCATTTTTTAGCAGATGATACTTCCAGTATCACTGCTTGTACAACACCTACTTTAATATATATGAAGCTGAGATAAGGCTAAGATGTCAAACAAGAAAATATGAGGCCCCAAGGGGAGGGAGGGGGTCCGTGGCCCCAAAAAAGTGGTTCATGGGCCCCCACCTGTTGCATTAATTACCTGTAATTACATGTAATTACCTGTAATTACCTGTAATTACCTAACGACGTAATTATGATTAGACACTGTTTACATCTGTATATAAGGGGCCCCAAGGGAAGGGGGCGTCCGTGGCCCCTCAAAAGTGGTTCATGGGCCCCAACCTGTTGCATTAATTACCTGTAATTACCTGTAATTACCTGTAATTACCTGTAATTACCTGTACGACGTAATTATAATTACAATTAGACGACATTATTATGAACGTCTATATAGAAGGGGCCCCAAGGAGGGAGAGGGGGTCCGTGGCCCCAAAAAAGTGGTTCATGGGCCCCCACCTGTTGCATTAATTACCTGTAATTACCTGTTATTACCTGTAATTTCCTGACGACGTAATTTTATGATTAGACACTATTTACGTCTATATATAAGGGACCCCAAGGGGAGGAAGGGGGTCCGTGGCCCCAAAAAAGTGGTTCATGAGGGCCCCCACCTGTTGCATTAATTACCTGTAATTACCTGTAATTACCTGTAATTACCTGTAATTACCTGTAATTACGTTACGTCTTACGTTACGTCTTACGTTACGTCTTACGTTACGTCTTACGTTACGTCTTACGTTACGTCTTACGTTACGTCTTACGTTACGTCTTA
>NW_026267187.1:174067-174368 GCF_000697945.3 Frankliniella occidentalis | reverse complement strand
TGTTAAATTCTAACGCTCGGGAGGTCTCCGCAACGACGTCTTGTTCAGTACGTCCCCGTCACCTTGTCACTGAGAGGTACGCCTGTGTGCGTACTTCCCATGGGACTTGGAACTTCACGTGTCGCTGCTATCACGTGTTCTCTTCTTGAGATCGATGATCAAATTTTTGAAACTGATTTCGGGAACCGGTGGACTATTTATACACCCCAGTCGGCCCGAGAGCAACCTGTAAAACTCGCACTTTGTTCCTAAGGACTGTTTTCGGAGAGGAAATTTCCGTGCTAGAGGTGTGGCAACGCCG
>NW_026267187.1:165114-169232 GCF_000697945.3 Frankliniella occidentalis | reverse complement strand
TTGATTTTCTAAAAATCCAATTTTTGAGCTAGAATGCTCATCTTCGAACTCGATGTGTCTTTTTATGACACAAAACGACCCTGAAAATCCCAGGTCGCTCGCTCACTTCGTTTTCGAGTTTTCGAGCGGACAGATACACAGATACACAGACACACAGACAGACAGACAGCCAAAGTTTTTTCCGACCAGACGGAGTAATAGGCTTCGCTAATCGCTCAGCCAACAAATTTCTTTAACTAGTTGATAATTTCTATTGCTCAACGCTCATGCTGAATAAGTCAAAATATTGACAGTTCATATTGAAAGGAACATATGAAGCAATGAATGGAGGCCTGTGAAAGGTGAAGGATGAGCTTTGCATAGCTAACGAATTCAACGGAATATTATGTAATATTACCTACAAAATCACATTTGCTCCTTGGATTGCTGCAGGAGCTGCTCTTTGATGATATGGAGCTCCTCGCATATCTCATCGTAAGCGAATGCATTCCGGTCACTTACTGATAAGGGAAATGGGTTCTGCAAATGTAATGAGGATTGCTTGCAGCAAATTAAATTATCAGGGCTACAAGGACGTGATAACTGAGAACAATAAGAGACAAACTTACAACAAATCGCTGCCCTGACGTATCATAATGTGTCAGAGCAACATGATGATAAAATTCAAAATAGCTTAAAAACTTCGACCTCATAATTTTCAGTAGAGTGGGAGGTAGAGCAAGGAGGGTCTTGTTAAGGACCATCCCACACACTGCCACCCTGAGAGTCTCATGCCTTTTGATGCTGTTGTATCGCTCTACATCACCTGATACGCGTTCCTATAAAAGAAATAATACATTTGAGAAAATCAGCCTGTAATACATATTTACAGTGCATGTTTTATATGATATTACCGTTTCATATCCTGGCTCGTTATGATACGGCTTATCATTCAACAAGCTCTGGATGGAAATAAGCACAGATGTGAGACTATGTGAAGCGGTCCACTCTGGACCAGCCCAAGTCCTGTAAGAAAAATTAAAAATAAGGTAAATACATATATAAAATGCAAATCCCTGCATATCGACTCAATAAAATTTGAGTTGCAATGGATACCTTGGGTGAGTTTACGTGACACTCAGAGCATTCTTTTGACGCTAGCTTGTCAACAGAGGGTGAAAGGGAGTGGCAGTGGACATCAAGCATCTCTTCTGCTCTCCCATTCACCCTTTGATTTCAAAGTGTAACGTCTAAAGAGCGCTCCGAGCGTTACAGAGACACTTGCAGGGTGTTCACTGTATATCATCATTAAGGCAGACTTACCCCAGCAAACCGAGGCAAACTTTGCCGCATTTGTAGAGGTTAGGATTGAACCGGACGTGACCTGCAGCTGTTGTCATAAATTGGACTTTCGGAGAGCTTATGGGATAGTCTGTTGGAAATGTGACCAGAAAGTAAAAAAAAGCCCTTCTCATATGGAGTGTCCTCTGGCCCAATAGACCATTTCGCCCGAGTGCTTTTCGACCTCTCGAAGAACAAAAATACCGGAAGTCAAGGTAAAGTGTCACACAACATAGAGGTTTGTAGTCTATGTAACTGACAATCTACTCTTCTCCTACCTAAATTTAGTCAAACATATATTCTTACGGCACAAACCGCTTAAATCTAACGTGTTTAACGGCTAGGAGCGCTCCATATACTGGCCGACTTCCGGTATTTTTGTTCTTCGAGAGGTCGAAAAGCGCTCGGGTGAAATGGTCTATAACGAGACAATGAGCCTTCATAAAATTTTGTTCGTCAGGTACAGCAAAAATACCCCAGGGTGGATTTTTCATTATGTCCCTGAGATCCCTTTTCAAAAACAGACAACAAAAACAGTTAAAAGTCAAGCACTTTAACAGAAAAACGACAATAGGGTATTCCAGGCTATCTGGAACGGAAGTGAAAAAGAACAAACTCACCGATTAATCTGTTTCCGGCCGCTCAGTATGAGAAATTGCTATGGTAGTTTGGTCCGATTCTAACCTCTCAAATATGGAGGCGAGCTCGAAACTGACCTGACGGTTTTTCATACCTGAAACGCCGTCGTGACACGTGATCACCTCAACCAATCAGAGCCATCACGGAAACAGCAAAGTCAGTGAGTTCTTTTCGTACTTCCGTTTTGGATAGCCTGGAATACCCTATTCTTCCCTAACCTTTTCACACGTCTGGCACTTGTGCTAGTATACTCGGCCATGGCGGGAAAGCTGAATAACCCTGAAAGTGACACAAAAATTACTGCTATTTCTAGACTACAAGGTAGATGTACGCCAGACCACGTCTCGCGTAACAGGTTTCGCGATACCTCACGAAACACTGTTACGCTGCGACGCGCCTGGCATACATCTACCTTGGCCTGCGGCGCTGACACCCGAGTCAGGTAGTGCAAAAATTTGCACAAAGATACGGGCCTCCGGCCCGTCGACGCCCGTCACTTCGACTAATCATGCAGGGTTGTACATTTTTTCGCTTATTTTCGTCAAAAACACCCTCTAGCTTTTTTTTTTTATTTTTATTTTTTTTTAACCGGAACCTCCCGACCTTCTCCCTGGGGATCATTAGGCCTTTTGGGGTGATTAGCGCCTCAACGGTTTGAGCTAGAGCAAAACGGACAAAATTTTTGCCCGTAGGGCTCTACTTTGATGAGTTACCCCTTAGGAAACCATATGAAAATGCTTTTAAAAAGAGTCATTTTTGGGCCCCGTTGTTTTCGATTTTTGAAAAATCCAATTTTGGAGCTAGAATGCTCATCTTCGAACTCGATCTGCCTTTTTATGACACAAAACGACCCTGAAAATCCCAGGTCGCTCGCTCAATTCGTTTTCGAGTTTTCGTGCGGACAGATACACAGACAGACAGACACACAGACAGACAGACAGACAGACAGAAAAAGTTTTTTCCGACCAGACGGAGTAATAGGCTTCGCTAATCGCTCAGCCAAAAAGACAGATCGAGTCCGAAAATGAGCCTTCTAGCTCAAAAATTGAATTTTAAAAAAAATCGAAAACCAAAGGTTGCAAATGTCTATTTTTTTCAAATATTTTTTTTATGGGATCCCAAGAGGTAACTCGTGAAAGTAGAACCCCATGGGCGAAAATTTCGTCCGTTTTGCTCTATCTTGTACCGTTTTGGCGCTATAGGGCATTTCTTGGACGAAAACAACGTGAAAAAGACAAAATCGTCTATGAAATCGTTAAAAAGGCTTATTGTCACAGAATTGTAAAGGGAGTAATACTTAAACCACACATTACGGGTCAAACCACACCCTCTTTTGAGCTTAAGGGTCCCTAGATTACCCAGTATCACTAAAACGTTGAGTTTTACATAACAATCTGTCAAAATTCGAACTTTTAATGAAAACCTTTACCGAACAGCAGAAGTTTCATATCCCTTGTCTTAGAGTAATGAGACCTCTACAAATGGTATCAGTATGTCAAATTTTGGGCCCGGATGGCCCTGTTTTCCTATACCCTCCCATTTGCTCGTCTCGGGTGTCAGCGCCGCAGGCCTAGCTATATGTGCGCCAGGCGCGTCGCAGCGTAACAGTGTTTCGTGAGATATCGCGAAGCCTGTTACGCGAGACGTGGTCTGGCGAACAAATAGCTAGTATTTAAGTGTTTTGGGTATGTTTGGGTGATTAAAAGCTATTGTTTCCGGTCTATTGTTCTTCACCTTTTTCTTCACTTTGATAATTCTGAAGTCTATTGGCTGAGCGATCAGCGAAGCCTATTACTCCAGTGATGATCAAAAAGTTTCGCGTCTGTCTGTCTCTGTGTGCGTGTGTGTCTGTCATCACGATGACTCGAGAACGAATTGAGCTAGCGACCTAGGATTTTCAGGGTCGTTTTGTGTCAGAAAAAGACAGATCAAGTTCGAAGAGGAGCACTCTACCTCAATAATTGGATTTTTAAAAAATCGGAAACCACAGGTCCCACAATTAATGTTTTTTAGCCCGCCCTTCTGCTTTGAAAAAGCTATCCAGCGGGCTTATGCAAACGACCTCGTGTCTGTCTGTCTGTCTGTGTGTCTGCCTGTCTGTCTGTTCCACTAGAAGGAGATGTGCTAGAGACTTCAAATTTTCAGGGTATCTTAAGGTT
>NW_026267187.1:161652-164589 GCF_000697945.3 Frankliniella occidentalis | reverse complement strand
TTAGAAATATTTTAATAATAGTTGCCCAACGGGTAACTCATCAAAGTAGAACTCTTGGGGTGAAAATTTCGTCCGTTTGGCTCTATCTTTAACCATTTAGGGGCCACAGGGAGTTTTTGATGAAAACAAGCGAAAAAATGTACAACCCTGCCTGCTTAGTCGAAGTGCTTTATCCGACATTAAGCAGAGATATTATCGACAGAGTATTTCTTCGTCGGGAAACTACAGTTTTGCGACCATCGCAACTATGTATAGTTTTCCATACTGTGCAACTGATCACCTGACTATAATTAGAGCATCATTTTGACACCAAACGAACTTAGTTTTTCGACACTGTGTCGACAATCGTCCGACAACTTGGTGTTACTAGGGCATAAAACATTCACTTCTGCTTACTTTTCAGTTTTACACTACAGTGAGGGCTCGCTATAGTTCCGCTCTCTATAGTTCCGCCGGCGCTCCCTCCCCGCCAGGCCTGGTTCCCCCACTCCAAGCGAGAAGCGACCCCCCTCTCTTCCTCCTCCCCACCACCCTCCCCCAGGGCTGCCAGCCGGCCTGCAGTGTGAGCGAGAGCGGTGGGGAAGGAGTGGGGGAAGACGCTCGCTATAATTCCGCCTCTGGCGACCCCACTCACCCACTCCAATTCTGAACCCGAGGCGGGACTATAGCGAGCGCCTACTGTAAATGAATCATAATTCTATCTTCTGACTTTCCTTAACGCTCAGAAATATCATAAATTGATTGAATCATGTCTCAAAACCGAAAAAAGCGATCTGCCAATCGCGCAAGTAATAAACTGACAACCCAACCCAGCCCAATATTTAAGAAATTGTTGATGAAAAAAAATATCCATTTGTGTTAGTTCTTTATTGCTTTGATAAGACAAAGGGTGTATTAGCAGCTAAAGACATTTCCAAGAAAACTAGGTTTGTTGACAGTCAATCAAAAGCCTCCATGCCAATTAATTTAGCAATTGAAAGTACGGAACAGCATGAAGCATTCATCGTGCAATTTGGAAGTAAGTAACATTCTTCCTTTGAAAAAAAAAAGCTGTCTTTTTGAAATATACTTTAAACTGTTTTTTTTTTTTAATTCAATGAACATTTCTTTTTTATTTAGGTGATGTAGACTTCTTTTATAGCTTGAAGTTATTAAAGAACGGGGAAATTGATCCAAATTGTATGTCTGAAGAGCTCTTAGCCATAAAGCAAAAGATTGTTTTGGTGCTTAAGACACAAGAAGAACGAAAAAGGCAAAATCTTTAAGACGCTGAGTCAGTATTTACAAGTATTCCTCATATTTTAGACAAGCAATCTACACCACAATCCACACATCGACGAAGAAATCATTCCTCACGTTGCTGCCATTTCGATTATTTCACTGTTATTTCGGGCTTATCGCCACTGTTGAACCCGGTAGGAATCGTCCAGAAATTACGTGCGTCTTTCGCCGTTAAGAACCTATGAAGTTTGCCCTCTGCAACTTGAAGTAGAGAGTAAGCTCTCGTGGCGCCTGATAGGTAGGCAATATCGTGCCTGTAGTGCATGCGTGTACTGCGGGGTGGCCTACTCCGAGTCTCGCAGGCGCCGAGCTCCCGTAATGAACTATTTGATACTGTACTTCAGCCAATGGAGGAAGAAGAATAGCGGGTAGAGGTAGAACAGAAAGGTCACTGATTGGTCACTACAAGCGTGCCGTGTAGGCGGAAATTTCTCGACCAACGACGAACGTTTATGGTTCTACTACCCGCTATTCTTCTCGCTTTCGCTAGCCAAAGAGCACTTCCGGAGTAACTTTGTAAACATTAATACGCGAGTGGTTACACCCTCCTTTGTAGCCAAGTGTACGCAGGCGGGTGATTCCCTACCGGTAGTTGAAGATAGCCTTGCAATCCTCCAAGAATTCACCGGGAAACGGCTCATAATGTTGGGGCCCATGGGGAAGGACGCGTCCGCAACAAGAACTTGCGGAGTAGCGACAAACGATCCTGGTAGTGGTCTTGGTGGAGGCAGAGGGAGCCCTCCATCATCCATCTTCTGTTTAAGAGAGCAAAGAGCCCACAGCCCACGGACACCGTAACTGCGGCGGCCTCGGCCACCAATGTCCACGTAGGTGAATTTATACCTGCTGTCGCAGACAGCAAGGAAAGCCATACTCAATGATTTTTTGTAATTACACCACTCACTGTGGCCACGGGAGAAGTTCTGAAAGAAATGAAACTAAACGTTAGGTAAAAGGAGAGGTGGGGGCTTTTACATAATGGGTAAGGGTAAGACAGACCAAAGGGCCCCAATTGAAACAAGCAGGTAGCCCCTCCCCGGTTGGGCTGTTAATGGCCATAGGGAGCAATAGGGTATTCCAGGCAATCCAAAACGGAAGTAGGAAAAGAACAAACTCACTGACTTTTCTGTTTCAGTGATGGCTCTGATTGCTTTGTCAACTCAAATGTGTACATAGTACACATTAAATAAAGTGTACATGGCATGTATGCTTTGAATAATGTGTACATGCGAATGTACACATTTATAAATGTGTACATGCGAATGTACACATTTATAAATGTGTACAAAGGCATGTACACATTAAAAGATGTGTACATGGCATGTATACTAACGGTTGTATGTACACATTAATTAAAGCATACATGCCATGTACACTTGCTTTAATGTGTACCATGTACACATTTGAATTGACAGAATGGTTGAGCTGATCACGTGTCACGACGGCGTTTCAGGTATGAACAAGCAGGCCCGCCCTTCCGCCAAACGAAGTTGCCAGCTTCGCTTCGCTGCGCCGGCAACTCCGTTCGGCAGGGGCCGGGCCTGCTTGGCCTGCCGGCGGCGATGGTCGGGCCTGCGGCGCGACCATTTCTGTCACGCGATTTGCTGTAGAACATAATCAAATGGTGTAACGGGCCTTCGGCCCGCAAAGCCCGTC
>NW_026267187.1:149725-160987 GCF_000697945.3 Frankliniella occidentalis | reverse complement strand
ACAGACAGACACACACGAGGTCGTTTGCATAAGCCCGCTGGATAGCTTTTTCAAAGCAGAAGGGCGGGCTAAAAACCGTCAGGTCAGTTTTGAGCTCGCCTCTATATTTGAGAGGTTAGAATCGGACCAAACTACCATGGCAATTTCTCACACTGAGCGGACGGAAACAGATTAATCGGTGAGTTTGTTCTTTTTCACTTCCGTTCTAGATAGCCTGGAACACCCTATTGGGGAACTGCCATACACGCCAGAAGCCGGTATAGACATATCTGCCAACCGCTCCTCGGTGAGCTCAGGTATGCCTTCCTTGGAATACTCCTGCGATATCGCCAAGCATGTACTGCGTATGATCAGGGACATGGTGGGCGGAGGAATGCAGAAGGCCTCACCGGCAAACTTAATATTCGAACCCGTCGCTAAGTAACTGCAAAAATAAAGATATTGATCGTAAGAAGGGGTGGATGAAATGAAACTTTCTAGTAATGGTGATAAGTGCCGTTGTGAGCTGCGCCATCCGCTCTAGCACAGTCACACATTCGCAACAACCCCCCGGCGACGCCGCGGCCGCGAGAGGCGAGAGCACCGCGCGAGGGAATGCATCCCCATGCTGTAGTCGCTGACCGCGTGCGACTACACTCATTTTGACGTGCGATTGCACTGATTTACTGCATGATTACATGGGATTACGCGATATTACGAGGGATTACGTGGGATTCCACAAGATTACGAGGAATTACGCGGGATTACACAAGATTACGAGGGATTACGCGAGATTGCGTGAGATTACGAGGGATTACGCGAGATTACGAGGGATTACGCGAGATTACGAGGGATTACTGGTGTAATCCCTGGCACTTGCACACAGGATTACGCGAGTGGTGGCCACCTCGCTTTTTAGGCCTTCTTCTACAACTAATTGTTCACAACAGCAATTTTTAGCTTATTTTCGTCAAAAAAGACCCTCCAGCGCCTGAACGGTTAGAGATAGAGCCAAACGGACAGAATTTTCGTCCAAAGACCTCTACGTCGATGAGTTACCCCATAGGAGATCTTAATAAATAAAAATCTGACTTTTTTGACCTGCTTCATTTTTTTTGATACCCCCTTTCAGCCGATTAGAGGTGGTTGCCAGGATTTGCCGTACGCGTTTCGTTTTCTAGGAGTGAACCTTAAGATACCCTGAAAATTTGATGTCTCTAACACATCTCCTTTTAGCGGAACAGACAGTCACACAGACAGACGTAGACACGAGGTCGTTTGCATAAGCCCGCTAGATAGCTTTTCCAAAGCAGAAGGGCGGGCTAAATATAAAAGACGAATCGACGTCTGACGTCGATTCGACATGCATTTGCCCTGACTCAAAAAAATATTTGCTGAAAGGTTGATTTTAGTTTGCTATCGGTGCGCGGAGGGTCGCGCAAGGGACGCCAAAGGGTCGTCAGCAGAGGCCTGTGCCGAGCGAGCTATGCGAGCTAGCCCCGAAGTTGGCGGCCGCCGGCCGACTTAGCTCTCCGGAGCTCGCCGATCGTCGCTCGCGAGCTGTGCGAGCTCATCTGCTCTCAAGCAAGGCGGCAGGCACGGCTCAGCGTTGAGGCGGCGCGTCTTCGATCCCCGCCAGAGGCGTTCACTTTTATCGGCTTTCCGAGTACAACATCCCAGAAATAGTACCGTTAATACAATTAAGAGTGTTAAATGTAATAGTTTGTATAATTTAGTTAAGTTTGACCGCAGAAAAAAAACTGCCTCGACAGGGATCGAAGCTCGGTCCTCGATCTCATGACAAGTACGGCCGACGGAGACCACCGGGCTGCTGACAGATCGTTCGGCTGCGCATTCAAACTGTGCTCTCGCGCTAGCTCGCCGAGCTCGAGGGAAGCAGGCCGCCGGAGCGTTGCTCGCGTAGCTCGCTCGGCGCAGGCCTCTGGTCGTCAGGGTTCGCGGACTGCCCCATCTTGACACATTAATGTTTCACACAACGCAACAAGTTCGATCCTGTGTATGACAGCTTCAGCTTTCAATAAAAAGAGGAGTGGCTTTCAGCTTCAAACAAATGACGGGGTGCGGCTTCAGCCTCACACGGACGTTAAAGTGTTAATAATAGTAATAAGTACAGGTTCGACCGTGACCCATATGTACTGTTCAGTGATGGAGGCGAGAGGGATGAACAACTTGACAAACGTATTGCGAAAAAGACAGTTTATTGGGCTAGGTCAGGGCTGCTCGTAGGTTATGGTGCTTTGTTTTGGTTCCCGCTACGCTCCGCCACACTGGGCAACGTCTTCATACATGTGGCCAGCAGGAGCGCTGGGGTAGCAGTCTTCACATCCAGAAGGCCCGTGCTTCAACCCGTTGTGAAATAGGTGGGTGGTTATAATACTCCTGAAATTTTTAAACAGAGAAAATCACCTCCTCTTTTATACTACTGTTTGAGATTAAAACTACTGCAGCATTCGTTATAAAATCTAAATTACGGCTAACGGTGTTCCGGTAGCTCATGTGATAGAGAACGCACCCAAAACAAATGACGGGGCGCCTTCAGCTTCAAAGGCTTTAACGAGACTAAATCTATCATTACCCGCGACGTCACAACCTTGAAGGTTGCCTGTGACGTCTGTTGTAGGCTGTTATCATGGCTGGTTGGGTTAGGTTACTCCTAGCCGCGAGACACGCATGTTGCTGGCAGTGCCGGGAACCGAACCCCGGCAATGCCAACTCAGCGCTCACGCTTTCGTTCGTAATTTACTGAGCCTGCCATATGGAGCCCTGTACGGGTGGACGCTAGCGAGGGGGAAATCACTAGGGTTCGTAGCGTACGGACTATTTCGTGGTATTTCTCCTACCATTTCGGTTATTTCTCCTGCCATTTCGGCTATTTCCCACCTATTTCAGATTATTGCAGGCTATTTCGCGCTATTTCGGAGTATTTCAGGGGTATTTCGCGACTATTTCACCGACTATTTCGCGTCTATTTCGTCTTTATTTCGCTCTATTTCGCCTCTATTTCGCCTTTATTTCGGACTATTTCGGGAGAAGGTGTACGAACTATTTCGCAAGTGATTTCCCCCTCGGACGCTAGGGGAACCGCCTGACTTTTCAGCCTCTGTCTGCCTTCCTACATCTCCTCGCCACTGCCTTCCTCCTCCCCCCTCCCCTCCCCCGTCCCCTCTCTAAGGGGTGGGCGGGCGTGGTGAAACGCACACTCGGTGGCACAGGTATAGAAGCATCTGGGCAGTGTCACTGGCGCGCTGGCGGCTGGGTAGGAGGGGACGGGGGACGAGGGGCGGGGCGGGGGCGGACGTACCTATCCAAACGTCCCATCCGACCATAAAGCGCTGGCCGGACGATGGGCAATGGTCGTGCCCGACAGAATAAAGCATTCCGTTGTGACAGCCGGATTACGGATTACCCGGATTACCTCCGGAGTGTCGTCCAGATTACGTTGCTTTTTCTCTAGTATTACCCCGGATTACGCCAAAATTTTCCCGGATTGCCCAAAAATTTCCCCGGACTACCCCGAATTTTTAAGAATTTCCTCGGATTACCCCTGTTGGATTACCTAACGGCTGTCAGCCGGATTACCTTAGTCGTTTCCCCCTCGCCTCTAGCTCATCTCCTTCCTCTTACACGCACGACGGACGGACACGAGAGCGGTTGCATAAGCCCGCTTTAATGCTTTTTTTAAAGCAGAAGGGCGGGCTAAAAAAAACGCGTTACTCTGTGAGCTCAGTCCGAGGCCCAGTGAAAAATAATAAACAGCGTATGTGCCAAGAGGAAATGACGCTTGCACAATTTTTATCTTATCGTTAAAATACAGTTTTTCGCACAGAGGGCTGCCCCACCATATCAGTCTGCATTAATACCTTTGCTATGCTCACATTGAAAGTGTTGTGAGGGCTGTTGACACAGTGAGGCCTTCAAACCTTACCACAATGCTCAAGCCACGGGACTGCGAGCTTCAGTGTGTCATTGTGTAAGCCAAAGAGACACGAAGCAGTACAAAATGAAGCGTTCTCAACAATCTTTAGTTTAAAGCCGCATGTAGTTGCGATACCGATGGACTGTTAGCACGGTTAAAATGGTTCGTCTGGTACTGTTTGCGCTATTGACTGCAGCCATAGTAAGTACTTAAACTCAGATTCAACATCGGGCAGAGAAGGACCTAATGTCAGTATGCTTTCCAATCCCGACATTCCTCTGAAATGCCCGTGACTGCTATGTAGCTGGGCTTAACACTCATTCTTACTTTTGCATACTTTGAACGAAAACTAAAAACAAAGCAAGCCCGCCCTTCCGCCAAACGAAGTTGCCAGCTACACTTCGCTCCGCAGGCAACTCCGTTCAGCAGGGGCCGGGCCTGCTTGGCTTACCGGCGGCGTTTGGTCGAGCCTGCGGCCCGTCCTATAAGTCGCTTTATGTTTTGAACAAACTTAGGCTTTCGCGGGGGCCTGCGGCCCTTAAGATTATCTCCTTGCACACGAGAAAAGAATGTAACGGCGCGACACCGTTACTACACCCCACCCTTCTGCTTTGTAAATGACTTAAAAATAATAACAAGCGCAGTTTTCAGCTTGTATTGTTTTTCAAACAGTCCTAAAACTGGACTTTTTGACACTGTTTTGAGTATATAGACCTCTAGCTTTGAAACGATGAAAGAGACGGTAATTCCAATGACTGATTCTCATTCAAAATGTACTGTTTTGGACGGTATTTCCTCGTTTTTCGATTTGAGGCATTCTCGACGTCTTTATGCACAGCATGGTCATTTTCAGCGCATTTTCGTCGAAAAAACACCTCTAGTGCCCAAACGGTGAGAGATAGAGCCAAACGGACGAAATTTTTGCCCAAAGAAATCTACAGTACGTGATACCCTTTGAAAGATCTTACTAAAACATCTAACTTTCTGGCCTTTACTGTTTTTATTTTGATTCCCCCTCTCAGCCCCTTCCTTATGGGTGGTTGGCAGGATTTGCCAAAGTCGTTTTGTTTTCTAGGAATGAACCATGAGATCCCCTGAAAATTTCAAGTCTCAAGCACATCTCCTTCTAGTGGAACAGACAGACAGACACACAGGCAGACACACAGACACAACGTCGTTTGCATTAGCCCGCTGGATAGCTTTATTAAAGCAGAAGGGTTGGCTTAAAAACAAGAGCTCGTTTTCCAAGCTGGCATTTTCAGGAAGCCGACTAGCTTGGACTCGAAGATGCATTTCCTAGAAAACAATCGGCCACCTCTGAAAACATGAGAAGCTGCTTGGAAAACAAGTAAAACGTACTGGTTTTCAAGGAGCTAAAAAGGTTCTGCTCGATTTTACTCGCGAACTAAATAAAAACCAAGCTCTTGTTTTCTTAAAGTGAAAGAGTCTAGTAAATTTTTCCTTGACAATAGGGTTTTCCAATGGAGCGCAGAGCGGTTGAAAGAAGAAAACAAACGGCAGGTGGAAAGGCGCCCGCGCAGTCCCCTACTCCACTACTGGGTGGAGTGGGGGAGCGCAGGTGGGGAGGAGTGCGGCCACCTTTCCACCTACCTTTTTTGTTCTTCTTACTTCTGCTCTGCGCTCCATTGGAATACCCTGTCAAGCATTCTGGTAAAGATGAAATGCAGAAGAATGCGGGGAAAAAGAAAACGGAAATCGCTGAGCTCTAACATGGTGCCTTCCGTTTTCTTGTTCCCCGCATTCTTCTGCATTTAAGCTTTACCGGTATGCTTTGGGTTCCTTGTTCATAGGAAGTCGGGCTAGCGCACTCCAGGCAAGTCGGTTCTACTCTAACCTGCAACGGACGGGCACGAAGATGTTTGGACTGCAAATCACTTGTACGGTAAAGAACGCTCATCGGTAACAATTTTCACAATGGGACAAAACTACGATGCAAGGCATTAGTTCAGGGGTCTCAAACTCGAGCTATCCGCCAAGCCGCGGTAGAGTGGGCCACCCGCAATACTCCCCCACCAATATATCTGGCGAGGGCTCGGCTTTCCCGCCGCTTGACCGAGCCGTGTCGAGCTGGCCTGAGGAGTGAACCCAGCAGCCTGCTGGCCGGCCCGGCAGAGGGCTCTGTGTGACCGGACACGTGGAAAACAGTCCCAGTCGTAGTTAAAACGTAATGAAAGTGGAAAACTGCGACCTCGAACGTGATGTCAATAATATCCCTAGTATCATTTTGAAACACCCACCACGACAGTTTCCCGCCGCCGTGCTCGCGCGCGGCTCTCGGCGAGTCCAGCTCGACCCGATCGCACCAGGCGCGCGGCTCGCCGAGAGCCGCGTCCCCCGGCCGGGCGAGCCGCTGGTGGCTTGGGAGCCGCGAGTTTGAGACCCCTGCATTAGTTGGCTGAGCGATTAGCGAAGCCCATTACTCCACTGACCGACAAAGTTTCATTCTGTTTGTGGGTTTGTTTGTTTGTTTGTCTGTCCGCACGATAACTCGAGAACGGATTGAGATAGCGATCTGGGAATTTCAGTGTCATTTTGTATCATAAAAATACAGATCGAGTTCGAAGATGAGCATTGTAGCTCAAAAATTGGCTTTTTAAAAAATCAAAAACTACAGGTCGCAAAATGAATTTTTATCAAATATTTTATTATGGGTTCCTAAGGGGTAACTCGTAAAAAAAGAGCCTAACGGACGTAAATTTCGTCCGTTTGGCTCTATCTCGTACCGTTTAGGTGCTAGGGGGCATTTCTTGACAAAAGTGAAGTGAAAATGATCAAATGGTCAATTAAATCGTTAAAAAGACTTCATTTTGAAAAATTGTACATGCACTCTTATTACCCTGTCTCGGGTGTCAGCGCCGCAGGCCTAGCTATATGTGCGCCAGGCGCGTCGCAGCGTAACAGTGTTTCGTGAGATATCGCGAAGCCTGTTACGCGAGACGTGGTCTGGCGTACATATAGCTAGTTTTTACATTGATGCGGGCTTTTCAAACCGACGCCTTTCAGATGTTTTCCATCAGCTACATAAGATTCTAATACTAGCTGTACGTACGCCAGACCACGTCTCGCGTAACAGGCTTCGCGATATCTCACGTAACACTGTTACGTTGCGACGCGCCTGGCACACATATAGCTAGGCCTGCGGCGCTGACACCCGAGACGAGTTAATAGGACTGTATGCGGAAAGAGGGCCCACCAGCCCTCAAATGACATGCTCACAGCATTTGTCGGGGACTTTATACTCCAAAATTAGGCAAATGAAACTTCTGGTAGTCTATGTTCTAATTTGACATATCGATATGTTAAAATCAACATTTTAGCGATACGGTAGTAGTTAATCTAGGGAATCTTGAGCACAAAGAAGGGTGTGGTTCGACGCCAAATCTGTGGATTAAGTATACTCCTTTACAACTTTTTTATATAAGGCCTTTTTGTATTACGATTTAATAGACCATTACGTTATTTTTACATTTTTTTGCCATGAAATGCCGCCTAGCACCCAAACGGTACAAGATAGAGCACAACGGGCGGAAATTTCGTCGCAAGGATTCTACTTTCACAAGTTACCCTTAGGAGCCCAATAAATTTTGCGACCGGTGGTTTATTGATTTTTTAAAAAGACAATTTTTGAGCTAGAATAATGCTCATCTTCGAACTCGATCTGTCTTTGATACGACACGACCCTGAAATTTCCAGATCGATATCTCAACAGGGTATTTCACCAAGTTTACACCGGTTCCAAAAAAGAACAATAATGCTTCCTGAACTGTTTCCTCCCTGACGCTCACTGGCTCACGCAGACGAAGTTCTCGGACCCGTCACTAGGGCAGTCACAGACCTGGTGGTTTCACGAACACGAGTTAAGGAACCATTACTGTTCTTCTTTGGATCCGGTTTACACTGCGAGAAATACCCTATTCGTTTTCAAGTTATCGTGGGGACACACACATACAGACAAACCCAAAAAGGTTTTTTCAGACCAGACGAAAAAATAGGCTTCGCTAAACGCTCAGTCAAAAATCAGAATTTTTGTTATACCCAATGTAAAACTATCGACTCCCCTGGGACGCAACCAGTTTTAGCAAATCCATATTTAGGTGGTTGATTTTTATTTCCCTTTTTTGAGGGGAGGGGGGCAGGGGAGCCTTTGTGGTTGTTTGAGGAAACTGTCTGATAAACCGCTGTGCTGTGACCACCGTTTTTCCGATGGATTTCGTTTATAACTTTACTTTTTTCCAAATTGGTTCGCAATTACCTAACAACAACCACAATCGTTCGTAAGGATTTTACAGATCAAAACTAACCTTTTCACACATTTCTCCCATTTCTCTTTGCAATTGAATGGTGAAGCGATAGAAGGGGATACGTCTGGCGTTCTAATCATGAAATTATCCTCTTCTTCCGCTTCACCAGTCAATTCAAACACAACAAATGGCATTTAGTTAGATTTTCCTTCTCTTCGGTCATTTTGACGTAGTTGTTCCAAACGGAATGGTGTCTACTGGCCTCTCCGGGCGACTGCGTGCCCCCCAGCAAGGCCTTACTGCCACGACGGCCATTGTGTGACATCGCCGCCCGAAGAAATTTGCTCTACAACGGCAGAGCCAAAAATCAACAGCGAATTCCTCTGCGTTGCTAACGGCTACTACCCGGACCCCAGCTCCTGCAGGCGTTACTACTTTTGCGTCGAAAATGTGGCCTACCAATACGAATGCGTCGGCAACTCTGTCTACCATCACCAGGCGGCCATGTGTGTCGGGTACGAATATTCTCTCAGACACAAACACCTTTTAATCTGCTCTTCGGAACTACGGTTTATTACAGATATGGTCAATATCAATTGCTCCTTCGTCCTTTCTCATTTGAAAAACCTACTCCAGCTCTTTAAATGGGCAAGGAGCAGTTAAAGCAATAATGAAAAAAATGTTACTTTTGAATAGTTGGACTTACAGACCTTTGACATTCTTTGTTGGTTGCATGGTAAACTAAGCCTTACAATTGAAAGCATAACCTCTAAATTTCGACTTTTAGATTAATTTATATTATTCCGAAGTTGAACACGTACGTTATGTTGCGTAGAGTGACTTTCAGTGTGCTTGACGTTTTTCCCGGTATTGATGTTGTTTGTGTGTTGTCTAGATCTGGTGCTGTGTGTTCAACAACAGCGTGCACTCCCTTACTTGTCGGGAAGTACCAGCTGTATGAGCAAGACCCGACCGTCTACGTTGTGTGTATGGATACGAATCCGGCAAACGCCTTGGTACGTTTTGTACGATGGCGGCAAGCGACTGCAGTGTATGGAGCCGAAAGCTCACAGTGAAAAATATCGTCGCAAATTGACAATATTTTTGTAAACTTGGAAGTTCAAGTTGTAAATTTACGAGGGCACATTTTTTACGAACCAATGGATTGTAATTCAAAACGTATTGCATGTATTTTTACGATTCCCAATTGTAATTTTACAACTTGCGTCAAGGAAAATTTTTATTTTTCACAGTGCGAGGGGGTTACGAATCGCGAAGTAGTCTTAATAACTGTCGCGGAATAGCGTGTGATGACGCGTAATAGCGCAAGGTATCTCTTGTTCAATGTCCCTGAAATAGCGGGCTACTACCACACAATTTGCCCCAAAAATTAAAAAGGGTCAAAAACGCCTGCGTACCAGGCTACGATGCGCTACAGGCGTGTAACGTGGGTAGTCTAAGTGACGTCACCACAGGCGCAAATACCTGTTTTTAAAGCTTTTTCCAGTGATCGCGTCACCGCTACCTGGCACGCTGCATAGTTTTGGATAGGGCACTGTACGGCCTGCGTATTGGCAAAAACAATATGTTTGATTTTGCCAATATCGGCTGCCAGGAGCGAGCCGCGCGGCCCGCGACGTTTGGGCCCCTGGAGACGCCCGGTCAGTCGCGAGCTCGGATTCACCATGTCGGATGTAAAGTAGGACGCACATGGTCACAATTTAAACCCGAGACGTCTCCTCTGACCCCACCGTGTCAGCACGACAAAGCCAACAAGATAGCGAGTCGCCGCGCGCCAATATTGAGCCCCCTCAGAAAATCGTGATGCGCGTCGGTTAAACGTTATCGCACAGAGCCCGAACTTTGCACAGGGTCTCTACTAGGCCTAATCTTTCGTTGGAGGTGGCGACCTCCAAAATCGCAGACATCGAACACCTAATTGGAATGGCCTACCGTGGGTGTGCAACGAACTGTGTAAAACTCGGGCTTCTCGGTGAAACAGCTGTACTCCACATGGTCCTGTATAACTGCAAATGTGCCAACTAGTTTTAAGAATTATTATTCCCCATATTTCGCAATGACCTCTCCCTTCTTTTCGAAGGTCGCACGCTGTCCACGAAATCACACGATGAGTGAAAACACAGTCTCTTGTCAGCCAGCATGCACAGGGCCAGGGCGGTACGCAGTTTCACATGGTAATATACGACAGTGGTCAGGTCCCCGTTTAAATTTAACATTTTTACGGTTTCCTGAGATCTTTATCATATATTTTCTGTAAAGGTTAGAATCTACATCTTTCCACTCACGCGGTTCGAGGTGTAATTCGGCCGAAACAAAATGATTCAGTTTTATTTGCTCGACCGTTAGCTCACATATGGGTAATTCTACCAAAATGGCACGGGTCGGTGTCCGCGAAAAAGTTTATCGTTTATCTCAAATATATTGTTTGTCAAGCTTCGCCGATGTGGTTTTCGCGCTTCAGATGATTACTTGTGCTCTATTTTAACTATTTTAATCAACAACAGCTACGGGGCATCAGTATTTAATCAATAATTCGATATAATCTCACGTTGTCCCCCTTCGTCACACCCTAACCTAATTTCAGCGTTTTCTTCAATACCAAATGATGCCAAGGGTATTTTACTGTTCGAGATGTTTACTTTCGTGTCATTTTCACTATTTCAATCAACAACAGCTACACACTATAAATATTTCGGCTAAAAATGTCAAATATTGTCCCCTTTGTCACGCTGTCCTGGGCGTTCGGCGTGACAAAGGGGACTATTTGAGACATTTTTTGGCCAAAATACTAATAGTGAGTGGCTCTTGTTGATTGAAATAGTGAAAATGACATAAAAGTAAACATCTCGAACAGTGAAGTACCCTTGGCATCATTTGGTATTGGAGAAAACACTGAAATTAGGTTAGGGTGTGACAAAGGGGACAAAAGTGAGATTATAGTTAATTATTGATGTAATACTAATGCTCCGTAGCTGTTGTTGATTAAAATAGTTAAAATAGAGCACAAGTAATCATCTGAAGCGCGAAAACCACCTCGGCGAAGCTTGACAAACAATATATTTG
>NW_026267187.1:142418-144005 GCF_000697945.3 Frankliniella occidentalis | reverse complement strand
AACATTTTCAACCGAACAATTAGTAACCGACGACGGCACTATGGAAACTGATTCTGACAGTACGAGTGCGTCTCCAAGCCTGGCTACATCAACGCAATCTATCGACACATCTGCAGAAACAAGCCCGTCAGAAATATTTACAGAACAATCAACCTCTACAGCGACTACTGTTTATAGTTCGATAGCTACGCAGCATCAAACTAAACCCACAACTGTAAACACAGTGGGTCCAATATCTTTGTCAACCGAACAACAAGTAACCGACAACGGTAATACGGAAACTAATTCAGAGGAGTCAATGTCTACGACCACTTCTTTTTATAGTTCGTTGGCCACAGAGCTCCGAACAAAACCTTCAACGGAAACTTTAGTGACTGAAAGTGGTAGTACGCCTGCAGCTCTCGTGACAACTAATACAAACACCCCTCCATTCAGCTTTACTCCTTATTTTAGCACGGAAAGGTCCACGTCGCAGACAATGACGACTCAAAGTGGAATCACAGATTTTTCACCTCTAACGGATCAAACATTTATTTCGACGGAACGACTAACGACTTACAATGGTTACACTGTACCTCATTTAACGAGTAGTGTCTCTGACTCGTCAGCATGGGATACTTCTACAGACGCGTATATTGTTTCAAGTGCCGCGTCGCAAAGTTTTCCAGAACAATTGACGACTTCAGCGATTACATATTCTACCTCTTTAGCTACCGAGCTTGAAACAGAATCTACGATGTCTGCGCAAAGTGATACTGCAGCACTAACAACTTTGACAACAATTAATAGTTCTGAGGACTTTACAACTGACATGTCAACTAAAGCAGATCGCTCCTCGACTACGGAGACCCTTACACCATCGACGGCGTCTTCCGGCGTTTCTCCTAGCGGTAATTTATGATTACTTGGTTTTCGGTGCTTTTTCATTAACTTTTAAGAGAACAAGTTAATTTTAATTTTGAGTTACCTCAGGCTTTAGTACAGTTAGACTATTTTTTTGCTGGTTACAGTAGCATCAAACTACTCATTTTCGTATCTTTTGCTAACACTTAAGAGGACAGTGCAAATTTTTGGCTCTTGAGAGGCTTCCGGTCTTGTGTGGGATACAAAAAAAAGTGACGTAGGATAGTTCTGAGTGAGACACGCTCAATTTATCCGCTTTATACTTTAAAACCGCCCAGAACGAACATCGAACACGAACGTGTTAAGTCTATCGTTTATTGGGGTTAATAGATTTTCGTTTATTTTGCCCTAGATAACGATCGCACGTACTGCCAAATGGTACTATCAAGGTTAAATTAATACTTGAGTTTTTGGCTGTTGTTTTTAGGCCCGCGATTAGCGGTGCCTATTGCTTTCGCCCGAAAGTTTTGTCTTTTTATTCTTGACGATGGCCCCTTATGGCACAGCCGATCGTGCCTAAGCGAATTTAATGAAATTTGAATGAAAAATACTACAGAAAATTGGGAATTTTTTGAGGTATGTGTAATGCAATTTTGTCTGATAAAATTTGAGAAATTTGAGTTTGCATCCACTCGTTTCCATGGAAATGACGAGCTGAGCAGCAGGCCGAGTCGAGCCAGGGAA
>NW_026267187.1:140751-142368 GCF_000697945.3 Frankliniella occidentalis | reverse complement strand
GGTATACAGATTTCTTTGAAAACAAAAAGAGTGTCACTTTAGATTTTAGAAATGATGTAAGGTCTAAACCAACTGTTAATTTTTCTTTTGTGTTTGAATAGGAACTAGAAAAGCAGACCCAAGTGAATACTACGAGTGTGTAGAGATAAACAATAATCAGGAAGAGGGACCAGTCCGAAAGACATGTCCAGGAACTTCAGTATTTAGCAAAGAAACGCAGCGGTGTGTTGAAGCTCCTGTACAACCACCAACAACAACGACTCTCCCTGAACCTGACAGCAACACTGAAATTTCAACATCGCGGCAAACTGATATTTCGACAACAACAAAAACCTTCGTAACCACGCAATCCACGCTGACCACTGCGTCTTCTTTTGAAACTCCATCTCAAAATAGAAGTGTCACTACAGCCTCAATGGTAACGGAACCAACTACCACGACAGGCAAGCCAGCATCAACAACTAACACAAAAAATGACTCATCCAGTATGACAGTGTCTCCTAGCCTGCGTACATCCACGCATTCGTTCGACATATCTTCTGCTGAAACAATTTATAGTTCTATGGCTACGAAAAATCAAACTGAACCAACAACGATAACCACCTCTTTTTCAACCGAACAACTAGTAACCGACAACGGTAATACGGAAACTAATTCCGACAGTACGACTGCGTCTCCAAGCCTGCCTACATCAACGCAATCTATCGACAAATCTTCTGCAGAAACAAGCCCGTCAGAAATATTTACAGAAACATCAACGACTACAACACCTACAGTTTACAGTTCTATAGCTACGCAGCATCAAACTAAACCCACAACTGTAAACACAATGGGACCAATATCTTTGTCAACCGAAAATCTAGTAACCGACGACGTTACTACGGAAACTGATTCCGACAGTACGAATGCGTCTCCAATCCTGCCTACATCAACGCAATCTATCGACACATCTGCAGAAACAAGCCCGCCAGAAATATTTACAGAACAATCAACCTCTACAGCAGCTACTGTTTATAGTTCTTTAGCAACGGAGCATCAAACTGAAGCCACAGCGGTAACCAGAGTGGGTCCAATAACATTTTCAACCGAAGAACAAGTAACCGACAGCAGTAATACGGAAACTAACTCCGACAGTACGACTGCGTCTCCAAACCTGTCTATATCAACGCAATCTATCGACACATCTTCTGCTGAAACTATTCCGTCAGAAATATTTACAGAAGAGTCAACGGCAATTACAACTACAATTTATAGTTCTATGGCTACCACCTTACAAACTGAACCAACAACGATAACCACAGTGGGTCCGACATCTTTTTCAACCCAACAACTAGTGACCGACAACGCGTCGACGAATGCGTCTCCAAGCCTGGCTACATCAACGCAATCAATCAATACATCTTCGGCAAAAACAAGTCCGCCAGAAATATTTACAGAAGAGTCAACGCCTCCAGCAACTACAGTTTATAGTTCTATAGCTACGAAGCAAACTGAAACCACAACGGTAACCACAGTGCGCCCAATAACATTTTCAACCGAACAACAAGTAACCGACAACGGTAATACGGAAACTTATTCCGACAGTACGAATGCGTCTCCAAGCCTGGATACATCAAC
>NW_026267187.1:134088-134823 GCF_000697945.3 Frankliniella occidentalis | reverse complement strand
GCAAGCTAGCTTGGCGAACGATCAGCATACTAAACTTTGAAATATTTCTAATAGACAAATTGTTTAGAATTTTCAGTGTACAGGAAATTTACCACCGTACGTATAAATATTTTTAGTAGATCATTTAATTAAATCTGATCTACATAAGTTTTTTAGATATTTGGCTGCAGTGTACATCAAAATCAGTAACTACCAATGTAAATGAATCATTATATATACATGCCAATGTTCACGTCAAAATCTAAGGGGGCCGTTAACGCGTTAGCGTTAGAATTTTTTCAAATTAGACATAATGGGTCCTGACCATTATAGGCGCCATTCCCTATTAAAAATACTGTTTTAGCCCGCCCTTCTGCTTTGAAAAAGCTATCCAGCGGGCTAATGCAAACGACCTCGTGTGTGTGTGTCTGTCTATGTGTCTGTGTGTCTATCTGTTCCACTAGAAGGAGATGTGCTACAGACTTGAAATTTTCAGGGTATCTTAAGGTTTACTTCTAGAGAACGAAACGCCTCCGGCAAATCCTGGCAACCACCCATAAGGGTGTAAATGGGGGTATCCAAGGTTCAAAAATTCTTCCAAAGAGTAAAATTTTTTTATGTTCTCCTAAGGGGTACCTCGTCAAAGTAGAGCTCCTTGGACAAAAATTTCGTCCGTTTTGCCCTATCTCTAACCGTTTAGGCGCTAGAGGGTCTTTTTTGACGAAAATAAGCTAAAAATTGCCATAGTGATCAATA
>NW_026267187.1:128944-133343 GCF_000697945.3 Frankliniella occidentalis | reverse complement strand
TCGAAATGTCTCCGGACATGACTCCAGAATGTCTCTACGGTGTCTCCCGAGAAATGTCTCGGCATTGCCTCGAGGCAGACTCCTTTTCGAGACTTTATGGATACACCTACGAGACACCGCGATGCCTCGAGTATATCTCTACGTTGTCTCCAACACGGCTCTAGGGTGACTCCAAATTTATCTCCAGAATGTCTCGTAGCAGTCTGCATGTCGTCTTCAATCTGTCTGTACGATGTCTCGGCTGGAGACATTCTAGATCTCCTTTTTTCTGTACGGGAAGTTGGGGAAGTTTCTCCCAAGAAATTGTTTAGTTGGTTCGGCCGTTTCAAATGACAGAACAGTAAGAGTATAATTGTTGCTTGTTGCAACAAGAGTAGACAATATAGTGGTTACAGAAGTTTATGTGCTTGTCTGTCCAGATACCAGTCAATATATTAGCTGGCTCAGCGAATCTTTTTTTTTCCGTGTACCCCCTGTGCGGACGTTCAAACCCCGCCGCGCACCCCTACCTGGAGCCTCTGGAGCGCGGCGCTGGGCTGGTTATTTCCCTCTGCCACTAAAACCAATTGAGTCCCCGCATTCAAACAACTTGGACTTGACACAGAAGATTCGTCTCTTTATTTTGCCTTTTGACTGTTTTTTGGGGCGTCTCGCCTATCTTGCATGGCGGGGCTGAAATGTAGTTGAAATGTTCCATGAAATCTTACGATCACACCTACGGTTTATTTTGGGGGCGAGAATGATACTTATCTGCACCTTTGCATGCAGTATTTGAAAATATGCAGTGTATTGATGAAATAGTACTTGTCAGACAAAGCAATTGTCAAACCGTTCACCCACGACAGCCGTTAAAAGTAACATAGACACAGGACCGGTTTTCTGCGCCGGGCTGCCCTTAACTGCCACATCTAATTTTGAATTTCAGGTATGTTGTAGTACGATCCAAGATGCACACATTCCACTAAAAATTATTTCATTTGCTGTTTTCCAAACGTTAAATATTTAACATTATAAATGCCGCTCTTAGCGGGCGGGTGGGCCGAGCGGGCTGTGCGTGCGCTGTCCTTCTCGCACCCGCTGCGTGCAGGGAGGGAGAGACAGAGAGGGCTGCGCGGTGGACGGGGGCGGCGGGCCGGAGCGGAGGCCGGCGCGCGCTGCGAGGGTCATACATCGTGCCAGTTGAGGCTTCATATCTCTGCAATGGTCCAAGTCCCCCGTGAAGTAAAAACATCGACATCAAGGTGACGAATGGGCGCACAACTTTGCAGTGAACAATCTTTACGTTACTCCTCTGCCATATTTGCTACGTCCTGAGGAGCGCTAAGGCACGACACTGGTACTTTACACTTTTCTCAAATATTGTTTATTTTTGGCTGGGTGTGGGTCATTCCTTTCTACAACAGAGGTATAGATTTGTTCCTCAGTTCTTCCCGGTCATTTTGATGCTATTTGCAGCTTCCTAGGTTGAACACGACAGTTGCACTTACGCCCTTTCGCGTTCAATACCGGGTTTCCACCACCAGTCCTAAGGTGGGACTCGACGGATTCGTCATCTACACACTTCCATGCACAAGTCCACCAAATTTCAGCTAACAGCTAACTATTCAAATTTTCCTCGCTTTGGAAGATAGGTACCGCGCTACCTGCAGCTAGTCTTAGGATACCTTGAGGTACAATAATCTATGTCGACTTTTAAGATCCCAGATTTTCACTCCACCGTAGTATTTGCTATCTTTTGTTTGTGTCGGGTAGCATTGCTACTTCTATATCTTTGAAATATAACTCATAGGCACATTTATGCTTTCAGGCGCCCGAGAAGATTTCTTCACTCCTAATGCATCAGTCAGTGACGACTTATACATAATGCCAACGAACTTTCGTTTAGGAGCTACATCTTCCGCCTACCAAACGGAGGGCGCCTGGGACACAGACGGTAATTTGGTCGTTGCGGCAAAACAAGAGTGGCAACTGCTGTGGTAACCGCTTACAGTGGCACTTGCATATCACTGGATGATGACGCCACACGCATTTTAGTCTTTGAGCACAGTCACTCATTCACTCCCCTCAGAGTCACCCTGTGCCCGCTGGTGCAGTTCCAATAATAAAAAATAACAAATCCGTGGTTGTGGACTTAAGCGCGCGTAAAAGGCTTCGCGATGCACCGTGGTCGCCTATAAGCAAGATGAGGGAAGCCTAGAGACATTTCTCCTCCCACTGGTCCTACAGCGGAAAAGGCCAACTTAGACGAAAAGCGGAAGGGGGGGGGGGGAGATTTTTTTCACACAATTTTTGACTACTAATTGGTTTTATCTTTCCTTAGGACATAGTGTTGTCCAACATTTTTTGCACAAAACTGTCCCAAGCACTCTCCGTCTTTCTTATAGTGTCCTGCCGTCATCACAGAGTCAATCGACAGTAATTTCAGTGTCCGTTTCTTGTGGACATGAAGCAGCATGCAATGTGAGACGGCCATGGTCTCACATATGCTTGAACGCAAGCAAGGCTTTGTTATACGTTTCAACACACTGAATGACCGCGGTAATATCGTAATATCTCTGAAATTAAACGACTTTACTCTGAAAACTGAACAGTCTCCGTCAAATCCGATATTCGAAGTAAATATCGACACTTGAAACCTGTAAACACGTGGCGTCTTGGTATAAACACGCTCTTCAGTAGGGTGTTCCAGGCTATCTAAAACGGAAGTGAAAAAGAACAAACTCACTGATTTATCTGTTTCCGCCAGTTTAGTATGAGAAATTACGATGGTAGTTTGGTCCGATTCAAACCCTTTAAAATATGTAGGGGACCTCGTAACTGATCTGACAGTTTTTCATGCCAGAAAGGCCGTAGCGGGACGTGATCAGCTCGACCAATCAGAGCCATTACGGAACCAGAAAAGTCAGTGAGCTTGTTCTTTTCCTACTTCCGTTTCGGATAGCCTGGAACACCCTATTACGACTTTGTACGGTGACCGGCTGGATCCACAAGCAGGTCCGTATAGTCGTCCCAGACAAACTTCTCGATTGGGCGGCCGTTACGGTGCAGCCTTTCTGAACGCTACAGTAGAGCTAGGGTGGTTCTGTTTGCGCCAAAAGTTGCGTCTTATACAGGCCTAAGACGTCACCAAGTCTTAGGCTTCTAGCTCAAAAAGTGACCGAGATGTGGGCTAAAGACGCGTCGCCTCAGTCGAGAAGTTTGGCTGGGACGACTATACGGACCTGCCACGTTCTCCGTGTTATAGTAGTTTTCAGGTGTCGATACTCCACAACGAAATGAAATACGTGCGGCTTATTTGCGCAGTCTTCAATGATCACAGCTAAAAGTCTGTCACGGCTTGTGCGCCGTTTTCCTTGCAGGAAAGGGACCGAGCATACAGGATAACTTTTATCATGGGAGCGGTGGCGACTCTGGTGATATTGCCTGCAACTCATATGCTGAATACCTCGTGGACGTTAATTTGTTGCGTAATATGTCAGTAAGTTCCAAACAGTTGCATATAAATAGAGTGTTACATATCTCAACACATTAACGTGTGCCCATAAAAATGTCCATAAAGTGTGTTAAACCCAGCGTATCTGCACTTGAAAACGCTTAACTCGACGAACTTTGCAAGTGTGCAATTGGGAAGTTTAACAATTCAAAATTTACTACTCCTAGTTCAACGCTTTTAAGTGAAAAGCTTTCAAGATTTTTACTTGGAGCTGCACATTTAAAACTGTGACAGGGTTTAACACTTATGAGTATTGTACATTTTTAGGGCACTCTACTATCTGATTATACTTTTTAGCCCGCCCTTCTGCTTTGAAAAAGCTATCCAGCGGGCTTATGCGAACGACCTCGTGTGTATCTGTTTGTCTGTTTCACTAGAAGATGTGTTAGAGACTTGAAATTTTCAGGGTATCTTATAAGGTCCACTCCTAGAGAACGAAACGCTTACGCAAATCCTCGCTAGCAACCACCCATAAGGGTGTGAATGGGGGTATCCAAGGTTCAAAAATTCTCCCTAAAGTATTTTTATAAATGTGTCCCTAAGGGGTATCTCGTCAAAGTAGAGCTCGTTGGGCGAAAATGTCGTCCGTTTTGCTCTATCTCTAACCGTTTAGGCGCTAGACGGTCTTTTTTGACGAAAATAGGCTAAAAATTGCCATAGTGAACAATATGTTGCAGAAAAAGGCCGAAAAACCGTAAAACAGGAAAGAAACTTTCCCTCCACCCGGGTGGAAGGATCTAATGCAAAACTGTAGACCCAACTACAGTTTAAACTCGTACTGTGTCAATCTAAAGTTAAACTGCAGTTAAACTACAGTTTTAAACGAGTCGGCAGGTCCCGAGGGGGTGCTGTCTTCGAAAATCATTGTACAGGGCCAAAAAAATCACAAAAAAGTCAAACGCAATC
>NW_026267187.1:112778-125748 GCF_000697945.3 Frankliniella occidentalis | reverse complement strand
ACATCCCTTTCTCGTGTCTACGGGGCAAACTCAAAGACGACGGGTTTAAGCGGCCGAAGGCCCGCTACATCATCCGATCATGTTCCTTAGCAAATCGCGAGACAGAAATAGTCGCCGCCGGCAGGCCAAGCAGGCCCGCCCCCGTGCCGAACGGAGTTGCCGGCGGAGCGAAGCGGAGCTGGCAATTTCGTTTGGCGGAAGGGCGGGCCTGCTTGTTTGCTGCGGTCTCCTCGGAACTTTTATGGAGGGGGCAAACATATGAAAATAATTTAAAAAATCGTTTTTTTCTGACTGGCTTAAAAAAATTAATTTATCCTTCCTCTTCCCTACGTCGCAAAGCGCATGTTGAAATTCGAAAAACTGCGCTCAGGGGAGCCCAAAACGTGCTGCGGGCGTCTGGGTGGCTGGACCGCTCCGAATCGCAAGGGACTCGTGCCTGGCAGCTCAGGACAAGATACTCGAGAGCCCCTTAATCTTTTAGAAACACTATAGTAAGTTGCCCTGGCTTTGCGTTCGTCGCTGTACATCGGTACTGAAAACTCTAAACGAGTTTTTATCCCATTTCTGATTTGCGTTAGCGTGTGCAGCAATTTTTACTTGAATGTTAGGTACCCAAACTGTAGAATTATTTTTTTTCACGCATTTAAAATTGAAAATTCAAAAATCGCTCTCGTTAAACAAAAGATACATCTTATATGAGTAAATGAGCATTTTTTTTTTTCGTTGCCGTAGGTCTACTTACGCGACCGTGCACACGGAAAATGCTCCTTCTACTTCGAGGCAAAGAAGAGCATGTTCCCGGAAACGCACGCAAACGTTCTTTACCTCCAAAAGTGGTTTAATCCTTGCTTTTTCTGAATATCATTCGTTGAAAGCGCTTTAATTCATAGTTTTATTGTCGATCCGTTTCTCCCAAACAGTTTTGTTTCACAGGTCTGCCCTCTCAAAGACATCCTTGTTAATGACTACGTCATTTTCGATATTTTAAGAATCCTTGTAATAAATCATGTCATGCATTGTTTTTCTTTCAGTTTCAGACTTATCACTTCTCTATGTCATGGTCTCGACTGCTCCCAACTGGAAGCAGCCTACATGCTAATCAGGTTGCAATAAACTTTTACGACAAGTTGCTCAGCGCCTTGATTGAAAATCATATTGAACCTGTGGTAAGCTTAGAAAAATACCTCAAACCCACTCAAACAGCATCATCCTATTATTTTCCTTTCGCCAAGTACACCTCGAAGTATTTTTAGCAACAGGCCGTATGAGTGTAATTTCAAAAGGTCGTAGCGGGTGAGGAAGTGGAGCGCAAAGAACCAGAACAGACTGGAAACAGACACTGGCGTACAAGTCAAATCTTTAAAAACTTTTTGGTGAGCAAAAATAATTTAAAACGGTTGTAATATACTTGATGGTATGCCATTTATAACTCGGGTTTTCGGATAAGTCAAGTTATAAACAGGATTTCGTGATAAGATAATTAAATTTTATGTGCATAGAGGAGCAGGAGTACTAGTATACATAGGTCTGATCGCGGACACTGATGATACAGGAGTAAAGGTGGAAGGGAATGACATCAGCACACTGGGAATGGTCACAGAAATTCCCTCGGAAATTCCGTTGGAAGCGCTGATGATGCTTTGTGGACAAAAGAAGATGTCAAAACGCCAGAAAAGTGATAAAAATGATCTGCTAGCTGTGTTCTAGTTCTGTTGCCGTTTCTTTTAAATTCTTTGTGTTCCTCCTGAATCACTAGCACGGTCCACAATGAAAAAAGTAATTCCAACGGCTGCCTTGTTCTGTGATGGAGGGTGGTTTTGTGGCGTTCCTGATAAATAAATTAAAGGGATTTACGTTCTTGGTTGTTTTCTATGGGACAGGTAACTCTTCACCACTGGGACATACCATCTGGAATTGTTAATGGGTGGTTGAATTCAAGTGCGCCGGACTATTTCCTCGATTACGCCACATTTGCCTTCAGCTTGTTTGGTAGTCGGGTGAGTTCACATTTACACGTTTGAGTGGGAGTGGGCAAGTGTGGCGGCAGAGGGTTGCTATGTGCATTGTTTGTTCGGCGCAGGTGAGCACTTGGCTTCTGCTCCACGACCCAGTGACCTTGTGCGTGCAAGGGTATGCAGAGGGGCAGATTGGCCCGGGCATTGTCGACTCGCAGGGTACGGCAGCCTACCGCTGTGTTCACAACCAAATCTTGGCGCACGCGCAGGCGTACCGCGCATATCGCAGAGACTTCGCTGACTGGCAGCAAGGTATGGAAGGGGTTGAAGTCCCAGTGACCACTCCGCTCCTGCGCTGGCACCAGTGAACCGTGTTCTTGCAAGATGAAATTTCAAACCTTAGAGAGTAATAACAAATGTGTATCTCCTGATAGATAGATAGATAGATATAACGCCGAGCGAGACAGAACCAAATCAGGTCCGGGCACGGGGTCTCGTCGGCACCTAGAAGAGGGTGTATAGCAAGGTGACCAGCCCCCTATGTAGTTAGCGTACAGCGCGTGCCACGCGGGGGCCCGCCACCGCGCTCCGCGCGCGGCAGCCGAGGGTCCTGGTAATTAAACTCGTGTGTATGGTTAGCAGAGTACAGAGGGCTGAAAAGAAAGTTGAGCAGGCATAAGGTACAGGGGAGGGGTGTGGCGGCCCGGCAGAGACTAGGCAAAAGGCACCCCTCCCTCAGCAGCGGGTGCAACACTCAGGCAAAGCGCAGGCAAAGACAGGAAAGGAGCGTAGCAAAAGGGAGGCAAGGGCGACAGAGTCCGACAGTCGAAGAGGCAACACAGCAGCGCGAGAGACAAAGGGGTGAGGAGGCAAACTGCAGGAAGAGAGACAAAGAGGGGTGGCGAGGCAGGACGGCGGAGAGCAGCGGGGAAAGGGGAAGGAGAGGCGTGACGGCACAGAGGCGAAGGTATGCAGGGATAGGCAAAAGGGTGCGGCGGTGAGAAGGTAGGGAGAGGCAAGGTGGAGAGGTTCGATGGCAGAAAGAGGCAAAGGGAAGGAGAAGGTACAGAGAGACAGAGGGAGAGGGATGCAAGGTGGAGGATGAAAGCGGCAGGCCAGATAGGTAAAACGGCAGAGAGAGACAAAGGGCGAAGAGGTAAAAACAGCAGACAGAGAGGGCGGAGAGGTGAGCGAGCAGAGCGAGGCAGAGAGACGTGAAGGGCAGGCAGGTGAGACAGCAACGAGGGCGAAGGGCGGAAAGGGGAGATAGCAGAGGGAGGCGAAAGGCGGAGAGGTGAGACAGCAGAGAGAGGCGAAAGGCAAAGAGGTGAGACAGCAGAGAGAGGCAAAGGGAGAGGGGAGACCGCAGCGAGAGGCGAAGGGCGTATAGGAGGGGCAGCAGAGAGAGGCGAAACGTGGAGAGAGGCGAAGGGCGGAGAGGGGAAACGGGAGAGAGAGGCGAAAGGGTAGAGAGGTGCGACAGCAGAGGGAGGCGAAGGACGGAGGGGGGAGACAGCGGAGAGAGGCGAAGGGGAGAGAGAGGAGACTGCAGAGAGAGGCGAGGGGCGGAGAGGGGAGACAGCATAGAGAGGCAAAGGGGAGAGGGGGAGGGGAGACTGCAGAGAGAGGCGAAAGGGTGGCGAGGTGAGGCCTCAGAGAGAGGCGAAGGGCGGAGAGGGGGGACAGCAGAGAGAGGCGAAGGGTGGAGAGGTGGGATAGCAGAGGGAGGCGAAGGGGAGAGAGGGGAGACTGCAGAAAGAGGCGAACGGCGGAGAGGGGAGACAGCAGAGAGAGGCGAAGGGCGGAGAGGGGAGACAGCAGAGAGAGGCGGAGGGTGGAGAGGTGGGATAGCAGAGGGAGGTGAAGGAGAGAGAGGTGAGACAGCAGAGAGAGGCGAAGGGTAGAGAGGAGGTATAGCAGAGGGAGGCGAAGGGCAGAGAGGGGAGACTGCAGAGAGAGGCGAAGGGGAGAGAGGGCAGACTGCAGAGAGAGGCGAAAGGGTGGCGAGGTGATGCAGCAGAGAGAGGCGAAGTGCGGAGAGGTGAGACAGCAGAGAGAGGCGAAGGGGCGAGAGGGGAGACTGCAGCGAGAGGCGAAAGGGTGGCGAGGTGAGGCATCAGAGAGAGGCAAAGGGCGGAGAGGGGAGACAGCAGAGAGAGGCGAAGGGTGGAGTGGTGGGATAGCAGAGGGAGGTGAAGGAGAGAGAGGTAAGACGACAGAGAGAGGCAAAAGGGTGAAGAGGTGAGGCAGCCGAGAGAGGCGAAGTGCGGAGAGGTGAGACAGCAGAGAGAGGCGAAGGGTGGGGAGGGGGAGACAGCAGAGAGAGGCGAAGGGTGGAGAGGGGAGACAGCAGAGAGAGGTGAAGGGTGGAGAGTTGAGACAGCAGAGAGAGGCGAAGGGGCGGACAAGCTGAGGGACAGCGGTCTTGAAGAAAGTTAACGGGCCCTCCAGGACCTACGCGTTTGGTGTTTAGCAGGCGGATAGAAGCAGTGCACTGCCATGCAAACTAAAAGCAGGTCAGCCCCTGTCCTACCCCCCTCCCAGGTGGGGATCGCGAGGAGACAAGCCACCAGGATTGGAGGTGGCTAACCCACCTCCAACCCTCCCCACCCTAATAACAAATGTGTATCTCCTGCTGGACAAATTTGTATTTTGCTCAATTGAGAAAAAGGATTTAGAACTACTCAGGATTTAAATTTCATCTTGCAGGATGCGCACACAAACGCATGTGCAACTAGACAAATATTGTCCCGTGCCATTTATAGTCTATGTGCTTGAGGTGAGTAACTATGTCACGCTAAAACGAATGTAGCGGGGTATTCTAACCAATATATGATACGAGTCACAGTGCCTAAATAACAGTGTACATTTACATTACCATCGTTTGCAGGTCGGGTCGGCTCAACACTTTTTCTGGACTATGGTCAGCCTCAAAACGCATCGAGTGCCGCAGATGCGGCGGCCGCTGAACGTTTCATGGAAGCCTCGTTCGCGTGGGTCGCAGATCCTCTCTTTACCGGCCGGTACCCAGACTCACTACGCCAGGCCGCAGGGGACAAACTGCCGTCGTTCACCCCTGCACAGATGGCTCTCGTTACGGGTAGGCCTACCAAACGAAAATTCCGTGTTTAAGTTCAAACACTACACACTAAATGACGAAGATCAAATTTTGTACGTAGACTCGACGTTTCTTGTGCGCATCTAAATCAGATACAAATTTGTATCTACGTTACGTACCACATAAAACACTTTCAGCAGACCTAGGTACAACTTTCACCTCCCTGCGGACCAATTTATATCTGATAAGGTTGTGCCTAAGAACACATCGAACCTCGCTGAAAAATTGTCCCTCCCCATTTGAAGTGTAAGTCTGAGTGTAAACCTTTCACATGTGTGTACTGCCTGTTGGTCTGCACTTAAGACGGGAAAGGGCAATTTTGTGTCAAGAGAGGATGTGTTCTTTGGTTCATCTCAACCTAAAGCAAGTTTGTTTCTGAACAAGACAAAAGTAAAGAACGACTTACCTCCCTATACAAATTTTGTCTCAATACTCAATACCGATATGTGCTTTAGAAATCATCTTCGCTGATTCAAAAATTTCCTATTCCGTTAAGAGTGTCTCTGTTTCCCAGCTGAAAATTCCGCCGGAAATTATTCCATGGAGTTCAAATCCCTTGAGTAATTTGGTTACATCCATGTAAAATTTTCCCTGGAACAGTGATTCCACGGGAAAGCATTGTTCCATGGAAATAATATTGCATCGGTAGTGGTCCCTGGAAATTTCTTCCATGGAAATAGCATATCACACTTAGGTTTTGGTGACACATGATTATTTTCTTGATTGTATGGAGATCCAGATCAATGAACACAGCACATAATTGGTAGCTTACATTGACGTAGACAAAAGGGCTTAAAGAATCAATAATTTTGAAACAAAATACCGTACTGCGGTAGCATGTTAAGGTTATGTTTGAGGTTAAGTGCTACGGGTCATAAGCAGTCCCCACAAGAATATTCAAACGAATGTAACGAAACTTCATTCCACGAGTTGCGCGCGTCAGCCAGCAGCAGCAGCACAGAGCGGTGGGCTCTGGTTCAGGGGACCAGACGTAAAGAAAGGTCGATTTTTGGCATGTGCACTATGTTCCGACTATATAAGTAAAAGTCAGACATTCTGTAGGAAAAAAAATTACCTGGAACGACGACAGATCTAATTACGAGGACTGGTTTCTGATAGTTTTGAATTGTATGAAGTCACACAACCTTTAAAGCAACAGTCTCGGTTAATGGATGAGATCTTTTGTATCCCAACTTCCTAATTTCCCAATTTTTAACTCATTCCCCTCATTTACTTTCTTGATTAGTTCAATAGTCTAGTTTGATATGAGAAAGCGATGATTCTTTTCTCCGTGCATGTGCATTTTGAAACAGTGATGTTATGAATTTACATGGAAGTTGAGATGGTTTCCGACCAACAGTGCTTTGCGTACAAGGATGGGGTTTCCAAGGAATTTCCTGCATTTCCACGGAATTTCTATGAAACTAAGACGTAACGTGAAAATTGCCACCACTCAGTGAAATGCGTTTCCTCCATGGAAGCAATCTCCATGGAACATGTGTTCCGAGTAACATTACGAATCCCCGGAAAAGGAATATCCGCGGAAAGTGATTCCGAGGGCAACTAGAATTTTCTATGGCATTAAAAAAAAATCCGACAAAAACGAATATTATCCAGGTAACGTCGAGAATTTCCGCGGGATCGTCATTTCCGGCGGAAAAATGGAAAAACCCGTAGAAAATCGCGAATTTCCACCGGAAAGTGACAAATTTCCGGCGGGATTTTTAGCTGGGATTCACTAAAAGAAGATGAAACTTGGGCAGTTCTGCACTACAAACGTCAGAGGACTAATTTTGTCCATGCAGAGATGCATTTTTGCTTATCTTCACGCTACAAAACAAATTACATGTTCTGCCCATGGCACGATGAACTTCTGCTCATTACGGTGCATTATTTTGGTTATAAGGATCTACAGACTTCCTTGGATTGAAGCACAGCAGTGCAAGACTTTGCACAGAGGGGCAGCGTACCGCACAAATATCGTTCTCCAACGATGTAAATGTTGCAACCCGATTAGATGAAAAGTGGCTCCGAACACCAGGTGGGCAAGATGCGGTAAGTTCTTAAAAACCGGGTGATTCCAAGCACAAGATGTCATTTCGTGTCTTTTCCTTCTAGAAAATGCCTATTGATAGCTATGAGTGCCCGTTCTCCTCCTATTCACTAAACGCAGCACGGACTACAATATTCAAACGCGCTTTGGAATACACTAGCTCTAGCGAAAGGCTCAGTGGGTCAGACGTGTCCTGCCCAGTATGACGCAAAAGAGCATGTTCGCTAAAATAGAAAATTCCAGGTGCTGGCGTTTTGCTGTTGCAGCAAACAAATTTTTGTTTTCGCTGTTTCAGCAAAGGTTTTTGATGTTCCAGCAAACATTTTGGTTGAACAGCAAATTCTTTTGCTAGCTCTGCTATGTTTTGCTGTCACCATAGCGGAGAAAATAGTTTGTCGCTATGGTCACAGCAAAATATTTAGCAGCGCTAGAAAAACGCTTTGGTCTTTTAGCAAACTGTTTGCTGAAACAGCAAAACCTTTTGCTAACACGGGAAAAACAAAAATGTGTTTGCTGCAACAGCAAATCGCAAGGCCTAAAGTTAGTATTTTAGCGAACATGCTTTTTAGCGTGTAAGTTCCGTCTATGTCCTATGACCACAAAGCAAGACTTCCTGTCGCTTTTAATATAAATGCATAAGAGCTTATAACGAACACATAGCTGTTATTTAAAGTTTAGATCTTCACTAAAATTTTCGGGACCAACGGTTTTGAATCTCAAATTTCTTCTATCCAGTATGGGTCGACAGAAAATGTCCACCGTGAGCCACGCTTCGTTGTTTAGCTAATGTAACAGGCGCGTTTGCTTCTTTCCTAACGTTATATGTGTGGCTTTAACCGTGTGATGAGTTACCATGTATAATGCTGCCAAGCTAGAATAAGACTAGGTGGATGTGCACCAGACCACGTCTCGCGTAACAGGCTTCGCGATATCTCACGAAACACTGTAACGCTGCGACGCACCTGGCATACATCTACCTAGGCCTGCAGAGCTGACACCCGAGTCGGGTAGTGCAAAAATGTACACAAAGATACGGGCCTCCGGCCCGTCAACTTCCCGTCACTTCGACTTAGCATGCAGAATTGCACATTTTTTCGCTTATTTTCATCAAAAACTACCTCTGGCGCCTGAACTGTTAAAGATAGAGCCAAACGGACGAAATTGTCGCCCATAGGGTTCTACAGGTCGCTAGCTCAATTCGTTCTCGAGTTATCGTGCGTACAGACACACAAACACACACACAGACAGACGCGAAACTTTTTGATCATCACTGGAGTAGTAGGCTTTCGCTTATCGCTCAGCCAACAAGAGAAAAAAAGTTCCGTTCAGGAACGGATCGTGAAAGCAGATGATACGAATTCAAGAATTATTAAAGTCTATAATACTTCAGTGGAAGATCACATTACGCATTACTTGTATAGTATATAGGTAATAAAAAGATTTGGGTTGTGTTCTGCGTCTCCTATACTTTGTACAGTAATGCCCCTCTCGAAGCTGGCTCGCTCGAAGCTGAAATTTTGAGACGGACCCTGCTTAAAGATGGGGGTTTACAACCCGGCGAGCTCGCGCGAGCGACAAAGCATTTACAACCGCCTGATGCCCGAGTCCGCGCCAATACAATAGGTTCGCAACATGTGGCTAACTTTCGGTCTCCCTCTCGAAGCTGAAATCCGGTCTCGATTTGCCAGCTTCGAGAGGGACATTACTGTAATGTTTTGAAGGGTCTAAGACTCGGTCTAAGCTAAGACTAAGTCAGTGTGAAGAGGGACGTAGAGACAGTTTGCGAGTGATACTTTTCAATAGAGACATGGTTTGAAAATAATGTTTCTGAATTCATTTAGTTCTGTCTCTTCATAGTTACGTTAGAGTTTGAATTAACGCGCCGCGCGCGTTTCTCAGCCGAGACGGTCCGAGCCGAGCCACGAGCTGCGCCTCGAGCCAAGCGGCGAGCTGAGTCTGCCGGAGGGAGGGGGGTAGAAGGGAGGGGAAGGGGGCGTCTGGCTGTGGCACGGCGGGCGGCGGGATCCGCATCGCGCGGCCCTCCACACACTATTGGATGACATCATGCCTGGTGCCTCTCAGCGCTCCGCATGAGAGTACAAGCAATGATACATAGTTAAGCAAAGTCATCTGCTAAAAAGCTTCTGAAGTTGAAAAACCAGTACGTTAGGGTGAGATGCCCTTTGATGGCCACCTTAAGAATGGGCCTGCCCAATGATGGCCACCCCTTTTTCTTGTAATGTAGACAACGATGTGAAGTAGTTTGGCTTATTATGCCCAAGTAGGGGCCTTACTGGAACACTACTTTAAGGCCAAGATTGTAAAGTGACCAGATTGGCTGGAAATCGAGAAAAGTGGCCATCAATGGACAGTGGCCACATTAGGGCACCTTACCCTATGTAAATGCATGTAAATTCCGTTTTCTGGCACCAAACCGTAACAAATTCTTCCCGGAACCGTTCTGTACCTTATAAACTTTTGCTGTCTGATATATTTCAATGCAAAAGTGGACGCATGGACCGGGCCAGCATTTCCTAGCGTGGACATCGAAATATAGCCACTTGTAATTTCCGTAATAGGTAAATTCCGTCACCGTGTCCTCTTGGTAGAAAGGTCTAAAACCAGATCATGCGCTGCTGTCACTCAGAACTTATTTTTAGGAACAACCTCGAAACGTTTGCAACACAAATGCAAAGAAAATCCACAATTACTATTTTTTTACTCCGGCAAAGCAAAATGACATCTTGTGCTGAGAATCACCGCTGCAAAATGACATCTTGTGCTGAGAATCACCCTACCGTTCCCTTCCAAGAGGGATAATTTTTCCTTTCAGTCTGAGTTGCCGGACTATCTGCACCCGGAAAAAAATGCGTAGGAGTGAAATTACTGCAGTCAAAAGGTGACAACTTTGTTTACTATTTTCCAGATTACTCCTTGGAGTATACGAGGTGCTTTGAATTGGATCGACGAGAGGTATAATGGCGTACAGGTTCTCGTTACTGAAAACGGATACTCTGGATCTGCAGATAACGACATAGATGATGTAAAACGAAGCGCATACTTCAGTGTAAGTTCATAGCTCGCCATTCTGCTGCTGACAGCTTAAGATTTTTTGGTACGGAATAATGAAGAATGTCCAATGTCAATACACAAGCTACACAATATTGCATAGTTCAGCACACTCTGCATTAGGAATAAGGAGTGTCATTAACAGGAAGGCAGCTTTGTTTTCCAGTACGTTTTGAAACAGGCTATTTCAGAGCTGGACGTGAAGAAGTAAAATGGAAGAACAAAACGGGCACTGCGCACGTCCAGACGCCCCCCACTCTACCCCCTGCTGCCCCCACTTTGCATCTGCGCATGAGCAGTGCGCCTTTTGTTCTTCCATTTTACTTCTTCACGTCCAGCTTTGAAATACCCTATCGAACAAGTGTCAACGCGTATAAACTAAATGTTACTTACTTTTACGGTCTTCGGGCGGTGCATTGTGTCCCTCTGTAACACAGTATTGCCTACCTCTGCAGCACCTAATGTGCATAAGTCTGCTCGTACTAAATCAAACGGATTGCGTTCTTTCCAGGCTTACCTCCGCGGAGTTATGCGCGCTGTAAACGAAGACAGGTGCAACGTTATGGGCTATGCAGCGCGTAGTCTCACGGACAGCTTCGAGTGGAACAACGGCTACAAGTAAATGCTATTACATAAGTTTGAGTTAATGAGGCGGTAACAAACAACTCATTAATTCGATTGTTCCTCTCACCAGCGTTAAGTACGGCCTTGCACACGTAGATTTCTCATCAGGATCTCGACCCCGTTTGCTCAAACCTGCGCCAGCGTCTTTCTTCAGGAACGTACTTCAGAACCGCGCGGTGGATTTCGTGGCTTTCATCTCACCCTGAACCTCCCTGGAAAGTTATGAACAGCCTGTAAAAATAATATTGAAATACAATTGTTTTAAAAAGTTGGTGTTGTCCCGTGTTAAAAAATAAGCTGATCCGAGGATGCAGTTAACTGATATTTTACTGATGTACAGCTGCGTGGAGCTGACGTTAACTGAAACTAAACAGTTCCGAAGCTGATCAAACTGACTATTAACTGACTTTACCAAACACGAAGCCAACCTGGGACTGACGTTTTTACGCTCACGTCTAGAAGCACTGACAAAACTGAGAGTAATTGAACTAGTAAGTGAAATATGACTGAACGTTAGCTGCGTCGCGCTGACCATCTCCTGAGGTAACTGATAGTAACTGATCGGGTAACTGATGTAGTACTGAGCGGACCTGACGCTGGCTGAATTCAGAAACTCAGTGTGACTCAGCAACGGTACAGCTTTCCGCAGTACATTTTTGTTACTGAGTAGAACTGACTAACACCTGATTCGGGGAGCTGATAGCGGTTCAGTCCACGATCAGGTAACGGCAGTGATCATCTGTACTGAATCGAACTGCTGTTTGCTGAGTCGTGGCTACTGAGGTCCACTCAGCTGACCTCCACTCAAAGGCAGTCAGAGCACAAGCTGAACTGCGACTGACGCCAACTGATTGGAGAAACTGAGGTGAACTGATAGTTTGCTGATGTAAACTGATTCGCTGTCAGCTCCAAGTCGACTCGAGGCGCTCCAAGTTTGCCTATTTTCAGCTCGTTCAGTCGTAGGTCATGCACGTCAGCTAAGATCAGCCCCCGGTCGGATGAGTCAGTTTACTGCGGTCTCGGGTCAGTTCTTTTTTTCACCCGGGGTCCTCCTTTTGCCTAACGTTACCTAATTTGACATCGGGGACGGATCTATGTTGGAATCTGGATTAGCTTGCAACGTACCAGCTCACAACAAGTTGTTCAGAAGGATGAACATACACACAATTATCATTCGCTCATCTAATAAAATTAGGATTGAACATAATCTGATTAATAGGTTTGTGCCAGTCCTTTTCATCCTGCTTTAATCCATATAAACTCTTATTTAAATGGCATACAAAATTATTACCACTTTCTTCAAAAAAAGGTGGTTGATGCATGAATAGTTCTTCATCCAACTTGCTACTTAAAAAGGCTCCTTGCACATCAATAAATTCACAACTGCACCCCTCCTCAGCACTGATTGCAGTTAATAATCTCATTTAAACTGCTGTAAAGTGGAAGAGGGGGCTAAGTCCAACAAGCAGGCCCGCCCTTCCGCCAAACGAAGTTGCCAGCTCCGCTTCGCTCCGCCGGCAACTCCATTCGGCAGGGGCCAGGCCTGCTTGCCCTGCCGGCGGCGATGGTCGGGCTTGCGGCCCGACCATTTCTGTCACGCGATTTGCTGAAGAACATGATGTAATGATGTAGCGGGCCTTCGGCCCGCTTAAACCCGTCATCTTTGAGTTTGCCCCAAAGACTTGAGAAAGAGATGTAACGGTGAAGCACCGCGACTACAACCCACCCATCTGCTTAGAAAACGTTTTTTGGGGGTGGGGGAAAGTTTCCTTTCTATTTTGCGGTTTTTAGGCCCTTTTCTACATCTTATTGTTAACTATGGCAATTTTTAGCTTATTTTTGTCTAAAAAGACCCTCGAGCGCGTAAACGATTAGAGATAGCGCAAAACGGACGAAATTTTCACCCAGTGGGCTCTTAGGAGACCATCCAATATTTTCAAAAATTAATAAATTAACTTTGGGCCACTTTTGTGAGAGAAACTCGCCCTAGCGCCCAAACTGTTTTCTTCGATACCCCCTTTGAGCCCCTTAGGGGTGGCTGACAGGATTTGCCGTGGGCGTTTTGTTTTGTGGGGGTGAACCTTGAGATCCCCTGAAAATTTGAAGTCTCTAGCACATCTCCTTCTTGTGGAACAGACAGACAGACAGACA
>NW_026267187.1:111814-112728 GCF_000697945.3 Frankliniella occidentalis | reverse complement strand
AAATGTCACCTTTTTGTGGAACTTGTGGCTCGTTTTTAGCCCGCCCTTCTGCTTTGAGAAAGCTAGCCAGCGGGCTTAAGTAAACGACCTCGTGTTGTTGACGGGTTCAATCGATTTTTGACAAAGTCCGAGTATCTCAAGGAGCACACCCGTCAAACAGATGCGTGAAAGGAAAATGATGACTCGTTTGCTAAGCCTTAGTCACTTTAAATTTTAATGAAAGTAATTCGGCGTTGAAACAACAAGGCAGGGTTCTGAGTCCAACTTACAGTTTACAGTGGTACACTCTCGAGAATCACGCAGAGCACTCGTCGCATCACTCGATGTTTCTTCCTGTAGCTCTTCTTCACGACTGCCCCGAGCCGACGCGTCAGGGCCCGGACCCGCGCAACCACCCCCGCCGGGGCTCGCCATGCAGTTGTACCACTATTCACACTCTAAAACTGGGCCGGCCCGGACCGACCCTGCGTGGACCTCCCCGCGCCGGGCGCGCGCCGGAGAGGTGTACCTGCCTTTGCCCCCCACTCGCGCAACACCGCGCCGCAAAGGCAAGCACCCGATATGGACGTGCGGATATTTCAACAATATTGTCAATCAACTTTGAGTTGGCAAAACTGATTTTTGAAACAGGCTAGAAACTGCAGCCCCGGGCCTCGAGGCTTCACCCAGGTCAGAAATTTTACGACTGGGGACCCTTTCCGGCCGGGCAGCACGGAAGCATTTACACGCGCCGAGTTCGGTGCGCTATCCCGTGCGTCTTGCTCTTAGCATACACTGTGAAATGACAGACGCTGTTGGCGAGAGCAGACCCAAATTAACAGAAATTAAAATCTCGCCAACAGTGTCTGCCTGTCTGTCTGTCTATGTGTCTGTCTGTTCCACTAGAAGGAGATGTGCTAAAGATTTGAAATTTT
>NW_026267187.1:104158-110848 GCF_000697945.3 Frankliniella occidentalis | reverse complement strand
GGGACGCGCTGTGGGGCGAGAAAAGTCATCCCCCGGGCCGCGCCTGGGACGCGCTGTGGGGCGAGAAAAGTCATCCCCCAGTCATCCCCCGGGGGTGGTGAACTCAGCCAAATAGGGCGCATAACTTTCATCCCCCATGCGTTGTAATCTGGTTCACGCCCCGGGGGATGAGTATTCAACCTACTTGAATAACAGTGCGTTACGCGAGACGTGGTCTGGCGTACATATAGCTAGTAAAAAGACAGATCGAGTTCGAAGATGAGCATTGTAGCTCAAAAATTGACTTTTAAAAAAATCAAAAACCACAGGTCGCAAAATATAATTTTTTTCAAATATTTTTTATGGGCCTCTAAGGGGTAACTCGTGAAAGTAGAGCCCTATGGGCGAAAATTTCGCCTGTTTTGCTCTATTACCTTGTACCGTTTCGGCGCTATGAGGCGTTTCTTGGCGAAAACAACGTGAAAAAGACAAAATGGTCTATTTAATCGTAAAAAAGGCTTCATGACACAGAATTGTGAAGGGAGTAATTGGCTGAGCGATAGCGAAGCCTATTACTCCAGTGATGATCAAAAAGTTTCGCGTCTGTCTGTCTGTCTGTGTGTCTGTGTGTCTGTTTGTCTGTCCGCACGATAACTCGAGAACGAATTGAGCTAGCGACCTGGGATTTTCAGGGTCGATTTGTGTCATAAAAAGACACATCGAGTTCGAAGAAGGGCATTCTATCTCAAAAATTGGATTTTTAAAAAATCAAAAACCACAGGTCCTCAAAATGACGTTTTTTAAAAATATTTTTTTACGGTTTCCTAAGGGGTAATGCACCGAAGTAGAGCCCTATGGGCGAAAATTTCGTCCGTTCGGCTCTATCTTTAACCATTTAGGCGCCACAGGGAGTTTTTGACGAAAATGAGCGAAAAAATATACAACATTGAATGCTTAGTCGAAGAGACGGGAAGTTGACGGGCCAGAGGCCCGTATCTTTGTATACATTTTTGCGCTACCCGACTCGGGTATCAGCGCCGCAGGCCTAGGTAGATGTATGCCAGGCGCGTCGCAGCGAACAGTGTTTCGTGAGATATCCCGAAGCCTGTTACGCGAGACGTGGTCTGGCGTACATCTACCTAGTACTTAAACCACACATTACGGGTCGAACCACACCCTCCTTTGGGCTCTAGGGTCCCTAGATTATCTAGTATCTCTAAAACATTAATTTTTACATATGAATCTGTCAAAATTCGAACTTTTGATGAAAACCGTTACTGAACAGCAAAAGTTTCATGTCTCTAATCTTAGAGCTATAAGATCCCAAAAAGGGCTCGAGTCTGTCAGAATTTGGGCCCGAAAGGCCCTGTCCTCTATACCCTCTCCTTAACTCGTCTCGGGTGTCAGCGCCGCAGGCCTAGCTATATGTGCGCCAGGCACGTCGCAGCGTAACAGTGTTTCGTAAGATATCGCGAAGCCTGTTACGCAAGACGTGGTCTAGCGTACATATAGCTAGTTGGTATTATTGGCTGAGCGATTAGCGAAGCCCATTACTCCACTGACCGAAAAAGTTTCATTCTGTTTGTGTGTTTGTTTGTGTGTTTGTTTGTGTGCTTGTTTGTCTGTCCGCACGATAACTCAAGAATGGATTCAGACAGCGATCTGGGAATTTTAGGGTCGTTTTGTTTCAGAAAAAGACAGATCGAGTTCGAAGATGAGCATTGTAGCTCAAAAATTGACTTTTAAAAAAATCAAAAACCGCAGGTCGCAAAAATTTTATTTTCAAATATTTTTTTAAGGGCTCTTAAGTGGTAACTCGTGAAAGTAGAACCCTCGCCTCGGGCGAAAATTTCGTCCGTTTTGCTCTATCTTGTACCGTTTGGGTGCTAGGGGGCATCTCTGGACAAAAATGTGGTGAAAATGGCTAAATGGTCTATTAAACCGTAAAAAGGCTCAATATATATAAAACTAGCTATATGTACGCCAGACCACGTCTCGCGTAACAGGCTTCGCGATATCTCACGAAACACTGTTGCGCTGCGACGCGCCTGGCGCACATATAGCTAGGCCTGCGGCGCTGACACCCAAGACGTGTGATAAGAGTGTATACACAATTTTTCGAAATGAAGTCTTTTTAACGATTTTATCGACCATTTCATCATTTTCACCTCGTTTTTGACAAGAAATGCCCCCTAGCACCTAAACGGTACAAGATAGAGCCAAACGGACGAAATTTTCACCCAAAGGGCTCTACTTTGACGAGTTACCCCTTAGGTACCCAAAAAAAATATTTCATAAAAATACATATTGCGACATGTAGTTTTTGATTTTTAAAAAAGCCAATTTGAGCTAGAATGCTCATCTTCGAACTCGATCTGTCTTTTTGTGATACAAAACGACCCTGAAAATCCCAGGTCGCTATCTCAATTCTTTCTCGAGTTATCGTGCGGACAGACGGACAAACAAACAGACAAACAAACAAACAGAATGAAACTTTTCCGGTCAGTGGAGTTATGGGCTTCGCTAATCGCTCAGCCAAAAATGTGTATACACTCCCATTCACTCGTCTCGGGTGTCTGCGCCGCAGGCCTAGCTATATGTGCGCCAGGCGCGTCGCAGCCTACCAGTGTTTCGTAAGATATCGCGAAGCCTGTTACGCGAGACGTGGTCTGGCGTACATATAGCTAGTTATCTTTTTTTTATCAGTGTAAAAGGGGCTAAGTCAACATGTTACCATCAAAATATGATAGCAAAAGGAGCTAAGTCAGCTTAACTCCTTTTGCTTCTTGAGGGTCAAGTCAACTTAGCCCCTTTGGTAGTCTTCGGATATGTGACAACTATCGTACAAAACAAGTCAAGTCGAGTTAGCCACTTTTCCAAACCCCTATATACACCAATCCATAGTACTTAGCACCAAACGGTTTGGTAAACAGATGTGGATTAGCCCATCCCATTTCATGGGTCGAAATCGTGGATTTCGGAGGTACGGGGCCTAAATGGTAGATTTAACCTAAGAGAGTCCCTGTGCAAAGTCCAGGGCCTGTGCGACAACGCTTACCCGGATCGCATTGCGATTTTCGTTTTGGCCCAAACTTGGCGCTAACCGCTAACCCGCAGACATTACTGATTCTTAAAGGTCTCAGTGTGTCCTCGGTTTTCATGCAATAAAAAATTGGGGCTACGTCCGCGTAATTTTCTGTAACTGGCGAGTGACGTCGGGCGCACGTTTAGGTCCCTTGACACGCCCCGGGTGTCGGGAGCTCGGATCTTGCACATCTGACACAAAGTAGGACCCATAGGGTAACACTTTCAGCCCGAGTCGTTCGCCCCGGTGGTCCCACCGTGCGCGCAGTGCAGCGCCTACAAGGTGGTCTACCTGTTTAGCGCCAAGTTTGGGCCAAAACGAAAATCGCAAATGCGATCCGCGTAAACGTTGTCGCACAGGCCCCGGACTTTGCACACGGTCTCTGATAGCTCAGAACTACCATTAAGGCTACGTACCTCGAAAACATTTTTGGAGAGGGATGGGCTAATGTCGATTATAATCTAGTTTAAAATGCCATCAAAATCTCAGTTTGGTGCTAAGTCAAGTTAGCCCCTTCTTCCGCTTCACAGCAGAACTGGACAATAGGTATCAGCATAGCGCATACCAGGTATTTGGGAAAAGCCCTTTGCAGCAAGGCGTGCTCTGCACTTATTAATTGTACCATCAATACTGCGATTAATCCTAAGTACCCATCTACATCCATTCACATATTTGTTGTCAGGATTTTTAACTACATTCCAAACATTTTACTGCTTGGAGCAGAAGTCCTGGACCTTTCGGATGTACTGGCTCATGCTCATCTCGGGCGGCTTATCGAAGCGCCCTAGCTGCTTGATGAGCATTACTGTGTGCATGAGTGTCTGCCTCCCGTGGATACGTGATAGAGTATTTAACATACCACTCGCTCCACTGAAATTCTTCACATCATTCAAGATATCCTCACTTACATGTTTGATTATATACGCACGAGCCTTCTGATTTGTCTTGCTCTCGGCAGCGGTTACAACTTGAGCACCTTCTCCGAAACCGGGGTCGACAGCCTCCCCCCACACAGCCAACTCAGTGAGGTCACCTTCCGCCTTTAGCGCCAATGTGTCGTAATTGTCTTGATTCAAGATGTTGTATACGCCTCGCAGTACTTGAAGAAGTTCTTCGTTGGCTTCGGACATGGAAGCAGAAGAAGAGCACCTGTAGAACACGGTTAACTTCCACTTTTAGATTCGCGAGTTACAGCGACCTGGGCCCATGAGCCTGTAGCTTTTAGGTATGGGGCGTGTCCAGGAAAGAAGAGTCAGATGTACCTCAACGACTTTTATTGTACGACTGACAACGACAGGTTTCCACTGAAGACTGACGAAACAACCACGTTCTAGCAGACAAGTAAACATTCAAGAAGAACAAGATGTAACAAAGTGGCGCCAACTGACAAGTGACCAAATGTAGCATAATTAAATATCAATCTTACAACATTCAACAAGTTAAGCATCTCTTGGCGCATACACATCACATAACGTCATATACTCTATTTCCTTCTTATTTGATGACTTAATATATCACAGTAATCACACATTGAACACATTTTTCAAACCTCACCTGGAGTCGAACCCTGAACATAAATAGAAATCCTTCCTCCTTAACCTCTCACTCGGCCACGAGGAAAGCGCTGAGCGAGGCTACCTGCCTCAGGCGGCATGCGCGCTCTGATCCTTTGCACGTAGCGGAGGGCCTGGCTGTTTGAGTTTAGCACACACCTTTTCGTTTAAACCATAACCAACATTACGATTTTTGTTTAAATATTTTTGGGTGCACAGTAATTAAGCAATAAATTTCACCGACACACAAACTCGCCATGCTGGGCCGTCAAGCGAGTTTCTGATTCTGAAACAATGTAAAGTTGATTCTTTGACTGAATATTCATACTTTGCATATTCACATCTATTCTTAAATATCTTTTTCAGAAATGATACTCTTAATACTCAGAGTCTAAAGAAAGAATTTAAAGATGCTTATTCTAAATTTAAAGGAATTTAGTCTGAATTTCTGGTGAGACTAGTCAGTATGAATTTTCAGACTCTTAGTATTAGAATTTCGACTAAGTAGTATGGAAACTCGTTTCCAAACAGCGTAGTCTGAAAGAGTTTGAATTTCAGATTTTTGGATTTTGTTTAACAATGTAACCGGAGCCTGATTAAAGACGCTGGTTCTCTCTTATCGACGTCAGTGATTGCACTTGAGAGGCCGATAACTCGCCCATCAGTCCGCGGACGACCGCCAATGATGAAAGACTCAATCACGGTAATGCTGCTCCTTGCAGCTGGCCTCAGCTGCACTTCTGGTGGGTACCAAGGGTTTGGAGGGGAGATTTGTTAAAATTGCGAAACGACAGCGTGTCCGCATTTCGAAGGGGGCGTAGGGAGATTAGCATGTAAAATGGCCTAGTCACCACAACATGAAACACAACACAATGTGTAATACTTGGCAAGAAAAAAATACAAATTACCCCTAATAGTTGTGCATTGAAGATCAGTCTAAAGTGTGAACTTTGCCTGGTACGTAGTTATTAATGTTACAGGTCACATTGGGTTCGGCGAGGGTGGACAGGAATGGGGCTACGTGGACGTGCGCGAGGGTGCGCACATGTTCTACTGGCTGTACTACGTCAACGGAGGGAATGAGCCTGCAGGAAAGCCTCTCGTTATCTGGCTGCAGGGTGGGCCTGGGGCGTCATCCACCTCGTTTGGCAACTTCGAGGAGCTGGGCCCGCTCGACACGGACCTCAAGAAGCGCGAGAAGTCCTGGGTATACGGACTCATTTAACAAACTTAAAATTACACACACTTTATTCTTCTGCACTATCCAATACGCACTCCCGTGTGTCTGTAAACATGCGCTTTTGCGTATTATTTTATACGGAGTTAAAGTTGTTCACAGGCGCAAATATTTCTCCAAAATTGTTCATAATTGCCTATGAAATAATACCTACTAGCGCATGTTTACAGAAATACGTAAGCTGCGCACATACAACAAATTAGTGCGAACCTTTTAAGTTGCTTTTGTTAGATCTATCGTAATAAATTTTTAGTCCCTCTACCTTTTAACGTTTCAGGTGAACCACGTGAATATCATGTTTGTTGACAATCCTGTGGGTACCGGGTTCAGTCGCGTGGACCACTCCCGATACTTAGCTCAAAACAACCAACAGATATCTGCTGATCTCGTGAAACTGTATATCGGTTTCCTTGAGCAAAACCCCAAGTTCAGAGGAGTTCCGTTGTACATATTTTGCGAATCGTACGGCGGGAAGATGACAGCTGAGTTTGCGTATGAGTTATACAAGGTAAACTAGCTGCACTGTTTAGCAAGCATTGCTTTGCAGAACAGCGAAGAATTTAGAGCCTTTAAAAATACATAGCATTTACTTTGCCATTGCAAAATGGTGCTTCAATTTTCGAATTTTGAATTTACAATAGATTGTTATCCCTCTTTACCCTTGTAGGAGAAGGAGAGATCTAACAACAAAGACATAAATATAAAAGGTATCGCTGTTGGGGATGGATGGATATCGGGGCTTGACTCTACCATCACTTGGGCCCCATTTTTGAAACAATATGTAAGTATACTCCGTATGGACTTGAAATCGAATGATGAGCATGAGACGAGCTTGG
>NW_026267187.1:101286-104108 GCF_000697945.3 Frankliniella occidentalis | reverse complement strand
ATACTATCAATGATGTCAATGGAATTTATAAGTTTTTCAATATCACTCTCCTTCACTGACAACGGGGCTTAGACAAGTGTAAATTCCCGACCTTGCCCAAACTCGGTATATTTGTGTCTTATCTATGTTGATGACGACTGACGGTAGTATTTTTTCCTGAGTGTCAATTTCTAGTGTACTTTAGGGGAGAAAACAATGGGAAAAAAATTGGATTTGGGCCAAAAATGACGGAAGGAGGTCTTAGATCGAAAAGTGTCAGAGGAACTACCCCCCCCCCCCCCAAAACCGCTCATTTTGAGTCAGAATGACACTTAATATTTGTACAAAAGCAGAAATTTGTATTTTGTGAAATTGTACGGTTTTATAGGGAGTTTCGGCACATGACTCTCAGGAAAAAATTTGGTCGGCATTCGTCACCTACATGGAGAAAAAAAACAAATCTACCGAGTTTGGGCACGATGGGGAATTTACACTTGCCTAAGTCCCCTTGTGAGATAGGACTTGACTCTTTTTACCATCATTGACATATCGAGACATGTTGACTTGACTCTTTTCACATGATGAGAATTTAGAGTTAAGTTATTGGTAAATTGGCAAAAGGGGCAAAGTCAACTTCACTTTTTGGAGGCGGAACCGCAAAAAGAGCCAAGTCAACTTTTCTCTAAAAGCAATTTTCATGGACCTTAGAACAAAATGAAGCAATTTACACAAAAATCATGCGCAAGCCAACAGTCTGATCTGATAATACTGACATGCGCAAAGTTTGTCAACAGGCGTGAAATTAAATCACCAGGGAGTTTTGTTTTCAATCCTAGTGTTACGTGTTACCACAATGAGTGAAGTAGCACAATATATCACTACACAGAGGGAACAACAGATCTGTTGACTTCGTCGACGAAGTGGTTTGTCACCTACCAATACCAGATAGTAAAGATATACCTTAAAACTTGATGCTGGACACCTGACAGTTAAAATAATGCTTTTATTGGCTGAGCGATTAGCGAAGCCCATTACTCCACTGACCGGAAAAGTTTCATTCTGTTTGTTTGTTTGTCTGTCTGTCTGTCTGTTTGTCTGTCCGCACGATAACTCGAGAAAGAATTGAGAGAGCGATCTGGGAATTTCAGGGTCGTTTTGTATCATTGGCTGAGCGATTAGCGAAGCCCATTACTCCACTGACCCGAAAAGTTTCATTCTGTTTGTGGGTGTGTTTGTGTGTTTGTTTGTTTGTCTGTCCGCACGGTAACTCAAGAAAGAATTGAGATAGCGACCTGGGATTTTCAGGGTCGTTTTGTATCATAAAAAGACAGATCGAGTTCGAAGATGAGCATTCTAGCTCAAAAATTGGCTTTTTAAAAAATCAAAAACTACAGGTCGCAAAATGTATTTTTATCAAATATTTCTTTATGCGTTCCTAAGGGGTAACTCGTCAAAGTAGAGCCCTATGGGCGAAAATTTCGTCCGTTTGGCTCTACCCGTGAGAAAAGGATTTGCTGCATACTGTATGGACTGTGCCTGGATCGTTGCTGGCTGCGCAGATAATCACCAGGCCTATTCCATGGTGTTGTGAGTGTTGATCGAGGTGTCATGCAGCTGAAATCCAGTCGACATTCAGTTCGTAGCCAGGCGCGTTCGCCGTGCTTTACTACGGCTGAGTCCCGCCTGAGAGTCGACTGGGATGTAGCTGTATCTGGACTGGATATGGAACAAATCCATGTCATCCTCAGAACACATCCAGGGCAAATCCAGTCGATACCGGAGCAACTCAAAGAAAGAAAGAGACTGAAAATCAATTCGCCTGCCCGGTGTCGAACCTCCGACCGTGGGACGACAGTCGGAGACGCTATCCACTGGGCCAGAGCGGATCGCTGGAGGCGGCGGGCAGCGCACCGGTGTCGTTCACTTGCCAGTCGCCGCTGGACACCGCTTGCTGCTGCCGCAAGCCGGAAGAAGTGTGCCGACTGGCGAGTGAACGACACCGGTGCGCTGCCCGCCGCCTCCAGCGATCTGCTCTGGCCCAGTGGATAGCGTCTCCGACTGTCGTCCCACGGTCGGAGGTTCGACACCGGGCATCCGAATTGATTTTCAGTCTCTTTCTTTCTTTGAGTTGCTCCGGTATCGACTGGATTTGCCCTGGATGTGTTCTGAGGATGACATGGATTTGTTCCATATCCAGTCCAGATACAGCTACATCCCAGTCGACTCTCAGGCGGGACTCAGCCGTAGTAAAGCACGGCGAACGCGCCTGGCTGCGAACTGAATGTCGACTGGATTTCAGCTGCATGACACCTCGATCAACACTCACAACACCATGGAATAGGCCTGGTGATTATCTGCGCAGCCAGCAACGATCCAGGCACAGTCCATACAGTATGCAGCAAATCCTTTTCTCACGGGTATCTTGTACCGTTTAGGTGCTAGGGGGCAATTCTTGGCAAAAATGAGGTGAAAATGATCAAATGGTCGATTAAATCGTTCAAAAGACTTCGAAAAATTGTGTATACACTCCTATTACCCCGTCTTGGGTGTCAGCGCCGCAGGCCTAGCTAGATGTGCGCCAGGCGCGTCACAGCGTAACAGTGTTTCGTGAGATATCGCGAAGCCCGCACTGTTATTCAAGTAGGTTGAATACTCATCCAAATTCGGCACTTTGGGTGTGTTTTCATCCCTCAGGTGTGAATACTCATCCAAAAATCTCGCCTTCCCCCCGGGGATGAAAACGGGCGCCCCGGGGGATGCTTCCCATGCTCCCCCGGGCGCTGCATACCCGTCCCCTCGGGGATGAAAATCAGGCGCCCCGGGGGATGCTTCCCATGCTCCCC
>NW_026267187.1:92099-97830 GCF_000697945.3 Frankliniella occidentalis | reverse complement strand
AAATTTCAGTCAAAAATACTTGGAAAAATAATATTTTTTTTTGAGATACATTCGATATCGTATCGTCTGATTCACTTTTGAGAAATTTGAGTTTGCATCGTGCCGTTTCCATGGAGATGACGAGCTGAGCAGCAGGCCGAGTCGAGCCAGGAAAATTTTAGCCAATCATAAATTTAGGCGAGAAAGTTTGACCAATGGAAACGATCACTTGTTGCTTTGTACAACCCCATCCACAATCTTCTTCGGACTGGCGTCGATATAGCGGTCGCGTTTAAATAATACTATCGCGCCGACGTATAAGATACAACGCAGACGCCGTTTTGAACGCGGCCACTGAGCGCCAGCTGCAGTTTTGATTGTTGGCTCGGTCTGTAGTTCCGCCTTGTAATAATCGCGTTTAAAAAGGGGGGGGGGGGCCTTGAAAGCGTCTTCCCAACACAAAACTCAAAATCTACACCACAGCTTTACATTATTTCAATTGCAGAGGTATCGTTCATTATGAGTAATGCTCAAAAAATCATCATAAAATCAAATGTGCGTATGTAAGAAATCTGAATGTAGAGAATTTCATCCTATATTTATTCGTGTTTAAATCTTTTAGAGGTTGATGTGTATGTTGTGGCGATGTTTTTATAAGCAGGTCAACGTGGTGAACACTTATCGAACTGGCATGTCAATCGAATTATTTAATATTGAAGGATTCTTTTGAATTTTCAATGTGAAGTTAGTTGACTGCTATAAGTATGCAAACCACAAGTGGATCCTTTGATCAGTCGGATCAACGTAAGTTTCCGAAGTACTATGGTCGTCAGTGTACAGCTAACCTCGTACAGCAAATGCTCGTGAATACATGTTGGGTTAAGCAATTACTTTACAGCATAAACAGACTCAGAATCTACAATTCCTTTAAAAATGTAATAAATCGTTGTAGTATTGTTATGCCACACTGTAAAATGCTTGCAAACTATATTCTTTGCAACGTTGCAAAGAATTTGTGAGCTTTGTATTGCAAAGAATTAGTTCGTATTGCAAAGAAGTTCTTTGCAAGCTGGCAGAATCCTTGCAAACAATGTGTTTGCATTGCAAAGAAATAGTTTGCAAGCTTGCGAAGAACTAGTTTGTATTACGATGCTTGAAAATTCTTTGCATGCTGCAAAGCAAATAGTTTGCAATACGAACCTATTCTTTGCAAGCATTTTGCAGTGCAATGTTTACATCAAAATGTAAGGGGGCCGTTAACGCGTTGGCGTTAAAAATTTTCATCATCAAATTTTTTTCAGTGTCAGATATGGGGGACGGGAGGCTTGCCCACCTCTTCTTGAAACCGCTCCTGCTTGCAGGACTTTCGGAGTCTGTGGCAATGCGTTTCGTCACCAGGACAGGAAACGGTTATTCATGACAACGAACGTGATTATAAGTTTGGTAACACTTAACAGGGACTGCTGAACAACAATGGTTACAAGTCTGTGGACGCTGTGGCTCAGCGATGCCGACGTGCCGTTGAGGCGGGGCAGTGGAATAAAGCGACGGACGAGTGGCGCAACGCGGAGACGGCAGTCATGTGGGCGGTGCCGGGCTTCACGGGTGACAACTTCTACAACATTTATGGCGGTCAACTGCACCCGAACAGAACTGGTGGCCAGTTCACTACTCTTAAGGCGACTGCTAAGACGCAAGGAATGCAGTCAAAATTGCAAGGTAATCTAATCACCGATTATATGTTTTGTTTTCGCAGCTGAGATGTCAAGCGATGCTGTTTTCTGCATTCCTGTCCGTTTTCTTTTTTAATCAAACGAGACTTTTGGCATTTGGTCATATCCAGGAGTGCCGCTGTCACAACAAGCGTATGCTTTGCACGCCAGTTCCAGGAGCGTCTCTAGCATCATGAAAATCGTTCGCAAAGCGCTCGGCCTTCCCTGGTACGTACGGCACGAGGCTCAGAGCAACGCTGTCTTCAAGGCACTTGAAGGGGACTTTATGAAACCAGTCGTGGACATCGGTAAGTCACAATAATGAAACAGACACGGCACAAACAGACAAATGGTTTGTGATGACGCGTCACATGCATAGCGTTTTAGTGCGCTAGTGTCTCGATTTCCATTTTCTTATCTGTGCTTACTACTTATTTTGAAAATGTTTTTAACAGTGGAGAAGCTTCTTTCTGAGACTACCATCGAAGTGACTGTTTTCAATGGCGAGTGGGATCTGATCGTCGACGTCATTGGTAAGAAACAATTGTAAAGCTTTCATTGCAAATGAAGCAGACGCAGCATCCTCCGCTTGCCCACCTAAAGTAGAAATCCGCAGCTTAAAACATTGAAGCGAAAAATTGGAAAACTATTTTGGGATGAAGTGCACTGGACACATTGTGTAGAGGTGTTTGTCTATTGGAGCCACTGATGAAGTTCAATTAAACATTAACACTGTACATTATAATGCAATGCTGCATGTTCCAGGTACCCTCGATTGGATAAATCGCCTGCAGTGGGCAGGAGCAGACTCTTGGAAGGCAGCTCCCCGTAAGCCGCTCCTCGTCAATGGGGTGGACAATGGATACTCCCAAAGTTGGGGTAACTTTACATTTTACTCCATCAGCCAAGCGGGGCACATGGTGAGCAGTCCTGCTTTTCGTTTCTTCCCGACCCCGACAGCTTCCCACAAATTGACCCCTTTTGTTTTGAAGTTACCTATATTAATGAAAAAATATCTTAAGCCATAGCATAAAGCATTCCGCGAGGGGTCGACCACTTGGATATTCCATGAACACACATAAACATATACCGAAAGAATTGCAGATATTCCAGGAGGGGGGGAGGGGGAGGCTCGCTCAGAGTGACCCAAGTACTTCAAATTGCACTCTTCACATAAAGGATCAATGTTAGCCCCTCAAATTGCAACACGTCTGTGCACATCCAGAAAAGATGCACAATTCCTTAAGGGTACGCGGAAGACAAATCGTCGCACAGCGTTAATTTCGTTCCAATATTGCCGTCAACCAAACTGTAAGCGACACTGACATGCGGTTCTGGATCTGGATGATAGTTCCTACTGAAATCTGCTTCCTCACGTCGAGAAATTTTGGACTTCGTTCGCCATAGGACCAACATTTGAGCTGAAAATATGAAATTTTGTCAATTTCGTTCCAAGATTGCCTCCAAACTATGAGTGAAACTGGCATGCGGTTTTATCCGGCCGATAGTTCTAACTGAAATCTACTTCCTCACGTCGAGATATTTTGGACATCGTTTGTCATTAAACCAATACTTGAGCTCAAAGTATGCCATTTTCTTCCCCCTTTTTAAACCAGGGTGGCCACGCAATCGGAGCTATCAAATTCCCTGACTTTTCCCTGACCTTTCCCTGACTTTTTACGCAAATTCCCTGACTTTTAAAGGTTTTTTAAGTGGAACTTTTTGCCTCCGCAAACATTGAAAATGCCACCGAAAGTTTGAAAATAACGATTTCGAGCAAGATTCAGTCATTTTCCCTGACCAACGTTCAATTTCCCTGACTTTTCCCTGACTTCCCTGACCAATATTTTTTTCCCTGACTTTTCCCTGACTTCCCTGACTTCCAGGTTGCGTGGCCACCCTGTAAACAGACCTGGGTAGCTTCCCAATGGACTTATTTGAAAAATCAAAACGTCAGGAAGTAAAGCATTCAAAGAATGCTCTTGAATCAACCGCGTGTTGATTAGAAATTTACTTTATGGGTAATCATCGAACGAAAACGGCCGAAAATGGCCATCAAACCGCCCTTCCCCGCGTTTTGGCAGGGGCGGGCGGCTTATTTTGAGAAGCTAAGCGAGTTCGGCACCCAACCCCCAGGAAGCCCTCTGATTGGTCGAACCATGTCGTCCGCGCGAGGACGCTCGGAACCGAGATCCCCGACTCGTCTGCTGCGAGCAGCTGATAGAAGTAAACAAACCAGCTTTGGCTTTGCGTTTCGCGCAGATAGGATGCATTAAATTTTAAGCGGTATATAGTTTTTGCCTACCTTACAACCATGCCTTATTTTTTTAAAATTAAAATTGTATTTATTAATTAAATGTACGTAGGGCGCAACCCTATTTACTACTTAGTAAATTTTACAAGGCCAAAGGTTAGTTGTCATATGTAAGCCAACTGTCAAATTTATAAAAGCAATGCGCATTATTGGTTTTATACCCCTACCTCTTAAAAGACCGTCAAATATTATATTTCCTATGCCCAAATTTGATGTCAGCCTTTTTGTTTGGGATCGAATCACCTTAATAAACTGAAGACAGCAAGGTGGAGACAGTTAGTGGCAGGTAAGCATAACAATATTTTATTTATTAATATATAGTTATTATAATATATAATAATAAAAGTAGTCAAAATTAAAATTGCATATAAAACAATAAACATATCAATGTAAAAATTCTTTAAATCGTTCTTGTAGCAGACTTTCATACCTTATTGCTTTACTCCTTTATATCTTCAGTTTAACTTTCTTCGTTAACTGTCATTATTTTCACAGGAAAATGACAATGATAATCTCTCATTCGGAGAGTTTGGCCAGCCTCCAACAGCGTAACAAGTGGTTGTTATTACCCTTGATCATCGTTCAATCCTCACTTGAGTATTCACTGAAAACACTAGATTCGGAACACACATATACTTTACAACTCGTGATGATTTTAAATCTAAGAAAAAACTGTGTCTTTTTCGTTGTCAGCAGTAATAACCTATCAGCATGATAAATAAAGTGTGTTCTGATTAATATATTGATGTTATTTGATCCCTCATAGTCCGTTCAAACAAAGTCTGTGAAACTATAGTGGTGGGACATTTAACTCAGATAAATAGACAACAAACACACATGAAATTTTTCCCCTTTTATTGCACAAACTAGCAAAGGTTAAAACATAAGTAAACAAGCAGGAGGGGCATAGCTCAGCATAAAAACAACCTAAGGCTATAACTATCACCAATGGAGGAAATGCCACCATTAATAAACAGAACCAGAGACCAGAGATACTGCTTCATATACGGTAAAATCAAAATTATGGCATTTCCACAGGTGGGTGTTTGTGCATCACACAACCTTACAAAATTACGATCAATCAAAGCAAGCAATGATAAGAAACGACTGCCAGAGCACTAAAAAGGGAAGAAAAGCCTTTTCATTCGCAAGTAAAAGCATATCGGCGGCCGCGTAAACAAATAATCTCGTTCAATGGGGATGGTTCAAGCTTTGAAAGGCTCGCGAGCAGCCAGCAGACGAGTCGGGGGTCTCGGTTCCGAGCGTCCTCCCGCGGACGACATGGTTCGACCAATCAGAGGGCTTCCTGGGGGATGGGTGCCGAACTCGCTTAGCTTCTCAAAATAAGCGGGCGGGCCAGGCGGGCGAAGGTGAGCGAGGTTGGCGAGGCGGCCCGCTGTAACAGATTCATGACAGGTGCACCGAGCGAGCGGAGGTGCATTGTATGAGTGACATTGTCGCCTCTCGCCGCGAGCATCCTTCTCTCTCGCACTCGGCCGGGCGGGCGGCTAGGCGGCTAGCCGAGGTGGCGGGGAGAGGAGGTCGAGCACGCTGGACGGTCTGTGACACAATGGCGACGCGCTGGGCAGTGCTTGACAGTTAAAGCGATATAGTCCAGACGTTAGTGTCACCAACTTTGCATTTTGAGCTAGGTCGATGAAATTTGGTGGAGTTGTACTTCGATGTATGCCAAACATTTGTGGATGTTGTGCCAATTCGATTTCGC
>NW_026267187.1:88788-89979 GCF_000697945.3 Frankliniella occidentalis | reverse complement strand
GTTTGGCATACATCGAAGTACAACTCCACCAAATTTCATCGACCTAGCTCAAAATGCAAAGTTGAGGGTCATATCCAGCCTTACCGTCTGGACTAATACTCCCGTAGTCGGAATCCTAGTGAAAACCCGATTTTTCTCCCGCGCACCCTTAAGCTGGACATATAAGTAACGTTTTAAGGCATCCCAAAGTCTCAAAGGCATCCCTAAGTCTCAGACCTAGAGCTTTAGGGGCTAACTAATTTTTTTGATTAATGTACCTGCACTAACAACGCTTTTGGTGCAATAAAAGCCCCCTTAAACCCACAAAGCCTCGCACATTCGACAAAACAATAGACCATTCCGGTAAAGTCGAAATGCAGAAGAATGCAGGGAAGAAGAAAACGGAAGTACCATTTAAAAGCAAAGTGATCTCCGTGTTCTTCTTCCTCCCATTCTTCTTCATTTTAGCTTTACCGGAATGATTTATTTGAAGGGACCAGACCACATTCTTCTCTATCGTTCTGAATGAAATGAAAAAAACTTTTGTATTTTTATAGGTCCCGTCGGACAACCCGGATGCAGCCATTGTTATGCTCAGAAGGGTCACTCATATTGACTGAAGTAAAGTACACCGCTTTGATATAGAGCATTCCGGTAAAGCTGAAATGCAGAAGAATGCGAGGAACAAGAAAACGGGAGTCACCATGTTAAAGCATAGCGATTTCCGTTTTCTTCTTCCCCGCATGCATCTGCATTTCAGCATTACCGGAATGCTTTATTGGACTAAGAAGGCTTCGACTGTTCTTCGGATTTATTCTGATTTTGTCACTTCGCTCTGGTCGAATAAAATACAACGCAATTTAATTTCGTTTCCGTGCGTTTTTCATAACCATACGTTGCTTATTAGCCCGCTCTTTTGCTTAAAAGCTATATAAGCGGGCTTATGCCATCGCCTCTGTGTTCGTCTGTCTGTCTGTCTGTCTGTCTGTCTGTCCGTTTCCCAAGAAGGACGTGAGCTAGAGGTTTGCAATTTTCAGGGTATAATTGTTGTCACTTCTGGTCAACGAAACGGTTGGTGCAAATCCTGGCAACCAGCCCTGAGTGGGTCTGAGAGGGTAACAATGAAATAGGGATTGGTCCAATAAGTGGAAAAAAAATATTTTTTTTATGGTCCCCTAAGGGGTAACTCGTGAAAGTAGAGCCCTTTGGGCT
>NW_026267187.1:84381-87863 GCF_000697945.3 Frankliniella occidentalis | reverse complement strand
AAACGCCGCCGGCAGGCCAAGCTGGGCCCGCTCCCTGCCGAACCGAGTTGCCGGTGGAGCGAAGCGGAGCTGGCAACTTGGTTTGGCGGAAGAGCGGGCCCAGCTTGTTACCTTCCAAACTGTGCTGATAAGGGTTCGATGAGAGAGTCATCAAAGTCCGAACTATGTTCGAAATTTTGAGCTTTTGTCCGGAAGTAATAAGGCATTCCGGCCAAGCTGAAATGCAGAAACATGCAGGTAACAAGAAAACGGAAGTCACTACGTTACAGCATAGCGATTTGTTTTCTTCTTCCCCGCATCCTTCTACATTCCAGCACTACCGGAATGCTTTATTGCTGTGTCTCGGATAGCAGCGCTGGTCCAGCGATATGCGCTTCGTGAAATTTCGCGAAGCCTGTTACGCGAGACGTGGTCTGGTGTACACGTAAGTAACTTGTAACACATGTTAATGCAGTTGTTAATGCAATTTAGTTATTTGACGTGCCCCTCTTTCCACCACAGTATCCACTATCCCCTATAAAATTAAGTCATTTTTCGAAATCCGTGTCTTCCCAGCCGAAAATTCCGGTTACGGTTACGGCTAGAATTTACGATTACGGCCGTAATTTGCTACGGTTACGGTCAAAATTTACGATTACGATCGTAACCGGAGTTCGATTACGGTTTACACTTACGGTTACGAGTAAGCTTACGAATACGACCGTAACCGTAGCCCGGTTACGGTCAGCAGTTACGGTTACGAGTAATGTGAAACAATTACGATCGTAACCGGAAAATATCAAATTTTGAAACGTCGTAGCGCTTAAACTAAGCTTTGCAGGGAGAAACGGTTAAGGGTAACGTAAGGGAAACACAAGTCAAACCTATGTGTGGAGTTTGGAAAGAGTCGATTTTTCAACCCCTGGCTATCTTGAGAACTGTTAGAGATACCGCAACGAAAACACCACCATTGTGCTCGGCGTCAAAAGTTTACATAGGCGACATATGCTTTGGTCTCATAGGGGCTTTGAGTTACGGCCAATCGGGGGTGTCATCACCGTAACCGGAACGTTCTCACCGTAACCGGGCTGACTAACCGTAATCGTATCTGACACAGTAAACGTAATCGTAACCGTAACCGGAAATGGGTCCAATTTACGAGTGTGACCGTAACCGTAGTCGTAACCGTAACCGTAGCCGTAACCGTAACCGGAATTTTCGGCTGGGTAGCTTATGTATGAAAGTGTGTTGTAACGTTGAGTAACGAAAATCCCTTTGTCTTGTTAGCCGTCTGTCTGAACGGAGTTGCCTGCGGAGGGCAGTGGAGCTGGCGACTTCAATAAAGCATTCCGGTAAAGCTGAACTAAAGAAGGACGCGGGGAAGAAGAAAACGGAACTCGCTATCCTTTAACATGTGACTTCGGTTTTCTTGTTCCCTGCATTCTTCTGCATTGCAGCTTTACCGGAATGCTTTATTGGCGGAAATACGGGCCGAAAAGGCATCCCGGTAAAGCTGAAATGCAGAAGAATGCGAGCAACAAGAAAGTGGAAGTCACCATGTTAAAGCATAGCGAATTCCGTTTTCTTCTTCCCCGCATTCTTCTGCATTTCAGCTTTACCGGAATCCTTAATCCATACTTTCAAATCGCAAACCGTCGTTACCCAAGTAATCAAAGGCGAAGTTTATCAGAAAAAGTGGACGAATTAATTTAGTATGAGTAGAGCGCAAAATTACAATTATTTTCACTGTCTGCCACATCCTTTTATTTTGTTATGTGCCACATTCCAAGCACCAACTGACTTACTTACGTGAACTTGTAAGTTTCGTGCCGAGCACATTAACGGATAACATGATTATATGGCAAACTGTCAGCGATGGGCTGCACGTCAGTGCGACAACAGCCTTCGAAGAGGCACATATGCTGATCACTGATCACACAAACTTCCATTTTCTCAAAGGGCACGAGTAGCAGTAGACAGTTTTAGAGAATCGGTAAGGGAACAAGCACAAAGTACGTCAGCCAACGTCCCGCGTGTCAGGCTTCGCGATATCTCACCTACGCGCCTGGCCTTCCGGGGCTTATACCCGAGTCAAACGGTCGTAGAGACAGCCTTTAAAAGAGCAGCTCAACGGTCTGGACACAGTCTAGATCAAACGCCTCCAGGGGGGGGGGGGGGGGGCACTGCACCTGCTAAACGAAGCCGACACTCCAGGTATCTCCATCCGGCTCTGGCTGCTTGACCTGCGAATGGGTTTGCTCGGGCCCACAGGGGTCTCTACTCCTTCGGTTCCCGCATGCTATCGAATCAGTAACCTTTCGTCGCAGAGGGAGGTTAAGCGTTACAATGGGGGGTGTTCCATGCTGTCTGTAATGCAAGTAAGAAAAACAGCAAAAAAAAAACTCACTGATTGAACTGCTTCCGGCGGTTTTCGGCCACACTGCAGAATAGACCATTCCGGTAAAGTCGAAAAAATGCAGAAGAATGCAGGGAACAAGAAAACGGAAGTCCTATGTAAAAGCATAGTGATCTCCGTGTTCTTCTTCTTCCCATACTTCTGCATTTTAGCTTTACCGGAATGCTTTATTCTTGCAAAGGATTTTGAAGCATAGTAAGAAAGTTTCCATTGCAAACTATTTTCTTTGCATTGTAAACTATTTTCTTCGCAAGCTGCGAAGAAATTGTTAGCAAGGTTACGAACTAATTCTTTGCAGCGTTACGAACGATTTTCTTCGTAAGGTGAGAAGAATAGGGTATTCCTGGCTATCCAAAACGGAAGTAGGAAAGAACAACCTCACTGATTTTTCTGTTTCCGTGATGGCTCGGATTGGTTGAGCTGATCACGTGTCACGACGGCGTTTCAGGTATGACAAACTGTCAGATTAGTTTCGAGCTCGCCTCCATATTTGAGAGGTTAGAATCGGACCAAACTACCATGGTAATTTCTCATACTGAGCAGACGGAAAGAGATTAATCGGTGGGTTTGTTCTTTTTCACTTCCGTTCTAGATAGCCTGGAACACACTATTAGTTCGCAATGCGAAGGATTTAGTTCGCAATGCAAAGCATTTTATAACGCTTGCAAATTATTTGCAATGCAAAGAATAGTTCTTCGCAAGCTTTTTACAGTGCAGTAAGTATGGGACTTATAGTATTGCGGTGGCAGATTTGGAGAAGACTCATGGGAATAAAGCATTCTGGTAAAGCTGAAATGCAGAAGAACGAGGGGAAGAAGAAAACGTAAATAGCTATGCTTTAAAATGGTGACTTCCGTTTTCTTGCTCCTTCATTCTTCTGCATTTTGAGCTTTACCGGAATGCTTTGTACGAGCATGGTGTAGTCAGTATTGTCTTTATTGCAAAGATGCATGGAGTATTACCTATACCCCTACTCAAATACGCAGTTTTTGCCTCAAAATTTTGGGTATTTATATCTCCTAAACCGTTTGAGACTCAGAGTTAAGATTTGGAGTGGGATCATACTTCATGAATACCCTTTATTTTC
>NW_026267187.1:81142-81616 GCF_000697945.3 Frankliniella occidentalis | reverse complement strand
GAAAACTAAATTATATATCCTAATGTAAATAAAGAAGTAAACATTTTTAGTTGTACGGGGTGTGCTTGGCCTATGCTGTCAGCCCATATTGCGTCGGTGTGGTAGCACGAATGTGTGCACCGTAGAAAGTTCGATTGACCACCAGAAAGTTTGGTGGCTGTATAAACATTCTGGAAATTTACTTCATTCAGCCCCCTGTTTTGGATTTGGGTGCATTGTCAACAAAGGAGCGGCGGGAGTGGCCTCGAGCACAGTGTCTGTTGTTGGCGGTACTTCGTGTTAACTGAAAAACGAACCCTTGTTTAGGAATTTAATTGGCATACAAAAATTAAAGTTAGTGATTTTGAAGTTGGGATTATTAAGATTTGCGGCAAAAATAGTACGGAAATGGCGTAGAGAGCGTACACCGAATATTGTACAGAATCGTTACGTTACGTCTTACGTTTCATGAAGACCTTAACGTAAGACGTAACG
>NW_026267187.1:77505-80212 GCF_000697945.3 Frankliniella occidentalis | reverse complement strand
TAAGATTATAGAATGATTATAGATAATGATTATAAAAGATTATGGATTATAGACGTGATAAGTGATTATAGGGTCGTGTACTTTTGATTATACGAGTTGTAGACCCCTCGGCTTTGTATCAAAAGCCCACTGCGCAGCCAATGAGCGCGCAGAGGGAAATACATCGTGCAGTCATGCTTTTCTCCTTTAGGTTCCGGTTGGCTTGCAGCGGAATACCCTACTAATGTGATTTTCAAGGCAAGCAATATTTGAAGCATGTGAACTTTTGATTAGTTTTAGGTCTCATGGAAAATTGGACATGAAAACTGTCATGGCACTTCTCTTGGTTTGTGTGTTCGCTGGACTCGCTGTTGTGCCGGTGCCGCATGTTGCTCTTGGTAGTAAACACCACAGGACAACGGTAGGTCTATTTGAAGACGAATGCTCATACTTTGCAATCTTTCATTTATTACCTGCTGCTAAGGTATTTTTTGCATGCACTATGTTATCGTATTAAGAACCGTTTAAGGTTATCCGATTATTGTGATATGCTAAAAACCTTCCAATTTAAAAATAGTTTTGGTTTTCGATTTCAGGTTGAGTTAAAACTTTTTTAAGATAAAATTAACACGGAATATCGATTTTCGGCCATTTTGGGTCCGGTCCAGTCCGTTTTCGTCACCTACTCACTCTACTCTTATCATCGATTTGACATAGAACGCTTTGAGCTACAGCACTTACGGGGGCATATTTCGAATCATGAGAAAATTTCGCATCGAAATGATTTTTTAGGAGCCAAAGGGGTCGATGTTTTACCTACAACTGCAAATTTAGTGATTTGTGGGAAAAGTCTAAAATTGACCTAAACTTTGAACTGCTATATCTCCCAAAGTTTTGAAGCTACAACGGGGGGACTTTGCAGGGATTTACAAGTGTGTAGATCAAACTTACCATGCAAAGGGCATCAAAATCGGCCAAAGAATTAGAAAACGGCAGCTGTTTTAGTAATATCGTATTTTAATGAGAAAACACAAAAGAACTGCTTTGCGGCACGGGTTAGCGTTGTCCCACCTCAAAACGGTTTAAGGGCGTTAAACTTTGAATTATTTGCAACAAAATTTCGAGCGGTCCCAGTCGATTTTCGAAAAGAGTGTTTTTGGGAACTGGTCTACCCTATGGAACACATTTGGCAATGAAACAGTCGAAAGTACTCACCTCAGTGCAGTTTGCCTATTATGAAACTTCAAACTAAAACCCGAGGGGGTAATCACTCCCTGAAAATGCGTACACCTCAACTTTTCACTTTTATTCACTTTTTCATCGTTTTACAACGTTTACTTCATTTCTCTGCCTATATTCCCTCTATTTTATTCATTTTTGATCTGATCAATGCACGATGAGTCACTTTTGTCCACATTTTCTTTCAGTTTTCATTACTTTCACTTGTATAGAAATGTGTACACCTACTTTTTGTAGTGATAACCCCCTCGCTAAAACCTTTAAAAACTCACCGTTTGGGGTTCCGGCAAGTTTTAAAAAATAAACACAATTAGGGAATTCTCAGAAACCACCTCACATTTCTCAAATATTTCTATGCTAAAATGAGAGTCAAGTCTGATTGTCCTCTTGGAGTGTAGTATAGAAAGTAGCAGATTTCTTGAAAAGGGAGAAAGTTTCACTTCACAAAAAACCTAAGAAAGTTAAAAGTTTAAAGAATGTTAAAATTTCAAACATTAGCATAAACGGGGCTTCAAAAAATTGTTTGTATAGTCTGAACTTCTTCGGTCTTCGGGGTATCCCTCCGAAGTTCACCATGTCACGACCAAGGATGGCTATGTTCTCGAGCTGGACAGAATACCTCGGCCTGGACGTCCAGTCGTATACCTTGCCAACCAGATCTACGGTTCAGCTGTCGCCTACCTGGTCCTCGGCAAAGGAAGAGCGTTAGGTAAGATACTCATTTTCAGCTATACCATCACACGAAAGTGTGGATAAGCTGAGGGATCCAACGAGAGACGCCCCCTCCCTCTGGTCGGCCCATGTTGCCCCCGAACCCTCTCCAGCTTTTAGGAAGTCACCTGATCCATGGGCAATGTGATCTACAAAACTCCTGCAAATAGGCAACCCGTGACAAAAAGGCCCTCCGTCAGCTACAACGGGTAGTGATTTAACGGCCGGTGTAACTGTACTCTCAATAAACAGCCGTGAGGACAAGGAGAAAACGTTGCTGCTAATGGTCCGGTGATGGGTTCGTTGCGCCCTTTGGCGGATGAGACAGTTATTGGTATTGTTAATTTGGGATTTGCTCAGTGATTATTTTAATGACCTTATTATTAGCAATGCGATTTAAACAATTGAAATTACACAATTTATACAGGTACACAGAGTTTCTAAAATATCAGGTCAAACTCAAGTATTCATAGCTACACAGCAGAAAAGCCTTCGGCCCGCTTCAACCCGTCGTCTTTGAGTTTGCCCCGTAGACACGAGAAAGGGGTGTAACGGTGAAGCACCGCGACTACAACCCACCCTTCTGCTTAGAAAACGTTTTTTGAGGGGTGGGGGGAGAGTTTCTTTCCTATTTTGCGGTTTTTAGCCCGCCCTTCTGCTTTGAAAGCTATCCAGCGGGCTTCTGCAAACGACCTCGTGTCTGTCTGTCTGTGTGTCTGTCTGTGTGTCTGTCTGTTCCACTAGAAGGAGATGTGCTAGAGACTTCAAATTTTCAGGG
>NW_026267187.1:66650-71610 GCF_000697945.3 Frankliniella occidentalis | reverse complement strand
TGTGTCCATCCCTATTCTGCTGAACTATGCAGTTTTGCTCCAACGCGCTGGCCCTTGCGTCTGGCCTGACACGGCGGGATATTCAAAGACTCAAGGATCGCCGGTCGCCCTGCGTCCGGCGTACCTTACACAACCGAAATTACTTTTAAGGAGCTCCTGCGACGCCTTCGACGCTAGCGACGTTCTCGACGCTTGCGACGCATTAGAAATACCAAGAAATCTTCCTGATTATTAAATAACTCTTTCTTTTTACTTTTACATATTTCAAACCAAAACATTTTTGAAAAACCTTTCGTATCTCTCAAAATCGGAAGTTGCCTCAGCGACGCTGGGCTTTGCGCCCGGCGTACCTTACATAACCGAAATTACTTTTCACATTCACATTACATACTCAAAGGCAATTCGATCACAAATAAACGTTGAAAAAACTAAACGATCAAATACAGTGCAAAGGAACAACATACAGGCATCTACAAAACCAAAATATGCCATAGAAAAAACAAGTTCTCAAAAAACAACCAAAAATGAGAAACAATACGACACTTAAAACCTACAAGCACGGAGTTCGTGGAGTCTCCGTATAAACCCGTAGTTCGAGGCAGCTCTGTACAGACACGCAGTTCAGCGGGTCCCCGTATAACGTCGTAAGTGCTTGAAAGTCACTTCTGAGATATAGCGCTTCAAAGTTTTGGATTTACATTGCGCTTTATGGGCGGCTGGATTTTCAGACCAGAGTTACTTTTGAACTAATTGACATATCGAAATGCGGTTTTGGCTGATCGATAGCCCTTGGTTTCCTCTATCCGACGCACTTCATAACTCGAAATTTTCAAAAAACATAGTTACGACGCTGTACGGCGGCCTGCTGAACTCCGTGTTTGTACCGAGCCCCAGGGAACTGCGTGTTTATACGGAGCCTCCACGAACTCCGTGTGTATAGGTTTCAAGTGTCGAATACAACATAAAACCAAAATAAAGTCCTAAAATACGAAAATTTTCATCTTTTCACAAAACATCAAAATGAGTCGTCACTCGATCGTGATCCTAATCACGCAAATCTCTGAAATGAGGAAAAGTTCTTAAAATTAGACACTTAACAATAGGTAGACAGGCAACCCAGTTGACACTTAAACAAAAATTAAGGTAGCGTGATCCTAACCACGAAAATCTCTCATTTGAGGACAACTTAAAATTACATCCTTAATAGAGTATTCCGGCTAAAAAAAATGAAAACATAAAAATGAAAGAAAAAATTAACCTAGCGTGAACCTAACCAATCTCTTAATTCCTATATCTGATACTGAATATTTCTTATCCACACTTTCAGGGTTCTTCCAGCTTCATCCACAGCTTCCCTTACTTGTCAACCTCTCGAAGTATCTTATTCTCATTTTCCTATGGCCTCACTAGCCATTTACTTTTCCTTCCCTTTCAGGGCTCTTCCAGCAATTAAGCTTCCCTTACTTTTTAAGCTATCACGGTATCTCACACTTTTTCTCCTATGGCCTCACTAGCCATCTATCTTTTCTTTCCCTTTCAGGGCTCTTCCAGCACTCAAGCTTCCCTTACTTTTATCCTTTCTCTACAGTATCTAGAATTTACTCATGGCCTCACTAGCCATCTAGCTTTTCCATCCATTTAGTATCTTTCTCTCAGTTCTATCCATCTGAACTATGAACCCAACCTTGTCTTAGGGGCGCGGGGGCTCGCACCCAGCGATCCTAAGAAACCAAAAATTACTTTTTATCCAGCTTACATTTCTTTGTCACACTTAGTCAACTTATTGAAAACTTTCCCAAAAATACAATACACAAATACAGACAAAAGAAAATTATACAGCCAAAATTCTATCCAAAATAAGCATCCACAAACATGCAGTCTTACTGCACCAACAGTCTTAAACTGGACCAAAATCATGCCAAAAACAGGAAAAACAATCGAGTTATCAAGTACAAAACTTTTCAGCAGTGCTTCCATTCCTTTTTTTCACAAGTTGTCTTAGAGACGCACGGGCCTCGTGCCCGGTGCTCCTAAGACAACTGAAATTACTTTTTAGTTCATCTCACATCCTTCAGAATAACATTCAAAAAACAACAGACAACATTTACACAGCACAACACAAAACAGACTTCAGCAAAGTGTCATCACAAAAAGGTACAACTTATTCTCAAAGATTTCACTAAAAGACTCTTTTTTTTCTCTCTCTGTAGAAATACGCCTGTCTCCGAATTCGGAAACAATCCAATCAGTGATTACTTTTTAGCAAACATTATCTTTCTTAGGAGCGTCCTTGGAGTCATTTGCTGAGATCCAGCATAATTTTGCTTTAGTGAGTTGGGTAGCAGCAATCCCAACACATTTAAGTCCAACAAACCAAATTTCTTTCAGTACATAATTTTAGGCCACATGGCTTATTCCTAATTTCTTACCTAGCTTATCCTAATCTCAAACTACTCCCATCCCTTTTTTTGTCTTTTTTGGTGCACGTTTAATTCTAGTTTACCCTTAACCTATGTGTGGCTTCTCCTAAAAGAACATTTTCAACAAGGACGTCCTGTTTTGTGAAACTTCTTTTTCTCATTTTATTTTAGAAGTTTTTGTTGCCTCGACAATATTACTCTAGCTCTGGAAAATTCCTCTTTATTCAACTCCGTTTTCACGGATGGCCAAAGGTCCGTTAATCGCTTTTTTGTCCAAAGTTCTTTCCTCATCATGTGTAGATGATGCCACGAAGGGTGATGTGGCCACTTATTGATTTCAGACAACCGGAATATGTCACTTAAAACTTTTTCAATTATACTGTTTGGCCTGAATGTAAGGTCCCCTATTTTGACAGGCGGTGGCTCCTCATAACTCCTAAATCTTTCTGGGTTTGTCCGAAACACGAAAGGAACACCACAGTCACACACCATAGGGAATGTTTTTTTCATTTCTTCTTTCATTTCTTGAATCAAGCGGTCCATCTCTAAATCGGTTAGTGTCAATTCAAACAATGAATCGACTTTGCTTTTAACACTATTACTTTGCCGTGCATCATCACTTACTTGCACATTTTCGCTCTGCTTTGAAACTATTTCACTTTCACTGTACACTTTTTCTTCAAAATTTTCCCTCGCACACTGGTCTTCTACCAGCGCACTCGGTTTGTTGACATCCTGAAGGGCTGTAGTCTGCTCGCTGCTGTCAGTCAAGGGTGCTGACTCTGCATCAGCCGGGTCCGGCCACTGACCGGGTCGCCTACCGCCGCATCCGCCGCTGGACCTCGCGTCACCGCTGGGGGGCCGTGCCGCGGGAGCCTCTCTGCAGGGCTGATCGTCTTCTTCTGCCATGGGGGCTGCCATCTTTGTAGTCTCGCTTCGGGCATCGTCCGTGTGGACTGGACGTACCCCATGGGAACACCCATATCGAATCCACATAGCTGGGACGTGGTCGAACCACCTCGACACGACGTGGATGATCGAGTCGATCATCCAGTGCCAAACGGTAGTAGATTTCACGTAGAACCGACGTTGATCAGTCCGCCCCTACACGCTGTTTCGACGTAGAATGATCCTGGCATCCCCGTAACAGCAAAAATAGTTTTAGTAGTATGGCGCCAGTTAAAATTTTATTTACTTTTTTAAGGATTTAATTTTGTTTGTACTTATTTGGTTAGAGGAGACCCTCTGAATACTTCATTACAACAACTTCTAATGAAAACTCGATTGATACCTTACCGGGAGTTGAACCTTGGACCTGCTGCTCCGTAGTTGACGCCTCTAACCACGACGCCACCGTGACAACTTAGCGAGGAAGCCAACTGAAACCTATCTCTATCCAGAAGGATCTGTCTATCTCAACCACGTTGCATCCACATGGATTCTACGAGTGCAAAATGCAAAATGTCTGGACCAAAGTAGGAACCAAGTTATTGGACATCATCAGCTTCAAACCTGATGGGTACATTATGTGAATGCTATGCAAAAGGACCATGTTCGAAAACGTATATATTGATGAGAGATGTACAAGACCATAATTATTAGTGAACGTTGCGATGTCGACAGAGCCTCTCTTCGCCCACATTCCTAGATCAAAAATGACGAAGAGATGTGAAGTTGACTCATCAATGTAGGTCACATCATACGTTGATCTATGTACATATCTCGTAGACGAATAGACATTGACAAAAGAACGATACATCTAAGTGGAAACGACATATTTCGCATCGCTAAAAACCGTCTAGTTTACGTCTACGTGGATCAGATGTATAATCATCGAGAGGGAGTGGCAAGTAACAAATCGACGTGGACTGCACGGTGAATAATCTCCATGGTTCAGTCCACTTGTGTTCTACGTTGAATCCACCTTGAGGCTAAAGGGATAGATCTACGTGTATGTATCCACGTAGTACACGTTGAGTCCACGTAGATAGCCCATTCTGTTCCCATGGGGTATCGACCCCGTGCTGCTCACGCTGCTCGCCATGTGGTCACGCGGCGCCATCTTTTTGAAACTATCCCTCTCATTTTCAGAATCCAAATTACTCACACAATTTCCATCATTTTGCTTTTCTGGTGTGTCCACGACATCTGTCAAAGTCTCCTTCACTAATTTATACAAAGGTTCACTGGTTTCTTGATCAAAATCCGTTGAAAGTCTTATTGAAACTTCTGCACTGCCAGGCCCGAAACAAATTTCTTTTTCCCCATTACGACTCACTGATATCTGCGTCTTAAATAAATTTGCCGCAACATTCACTGCAACAGGCCAATTGCACTCTCCTTTCGCTAACTTCTTGCAGCATTCACTGGCCAATTCATTTCCACTGGTTTCTTTCCAATGCGGGTACAACTTCTCCCAGTGTTCTTTTAGGTACGCTGCCAATATCTTCCTCAGAACTCTTGCATGTTTTTTCGTCTTCAACAAAGCTTCACTCAAAATTTTGAAAATTCCATTCGTCTTCTTCACTTCAGTATTTATC
>NW_026267187.1:65184-66600 GCF_000697945.3 Frankliniella occidentalis | reverse complement strand
CAGGCCAAGCAGGCCCGGCCCCTGCCGAACGGAGTTGCCGGCGCAGCGAAGCGAAGCTGGCAACTTCGTTTGGCGGAAGGGCGGGCCTGCTTGTTAGACCTTTTTCTACAACTTATTGTTCACTATGGCAATATTTTGCTTATTTTCGTAAAAAAAAGACCCTCTAGCGCCTAAACGGTTAAAGATAGAGCAAAACGGACGAAATTTTCGTCCGAAGTGATCTATTTTCACGAGTTACCCCTTAGGAGAACATAACAAAATATACTTTTTGGGAGAATTTGAGCCTTGGATATCCCCGCTCACACCCTTAGGGGTGGTTGCCACGATTTGCCGTAGGCGTTTCGTTCTCTAGGAGTGGACCTTAAGATACCCTGAAAATTTCAGGTCCCTAGCACATCTCCTTCTAGTGGAACAGACAGACACACAGACACACACACACGACGTCGTTTGCAGAAGCCTGCTAGATAGCTCTTTCAAAGCAGAAGGGCGGGCTAAAAACTGCGCAGGTTCATTTTCTTAAATTCTTAAGCAAAGCAGAAGGGTGGGGTGAAGTCACGGTGGTGCCCCGTTACAGTCTCTTGTCATGTCCAAGGAGCAAATTTCTAGGGCCGCAGGCCCTCCGCCGGACGCTTTGGTTTACTCAAATATGCAAAGTGATTTACCGACCGGTCACATTATTTATTTGATCCTGCACCTCAGTCAATCGCGAGACTGAAATGGTCGAAGAACCGACCATCGCCGCCGGCAGGCCAAGCAGGCCCGGTCCCTGCCTAACGGACTTGCCGGCGCAGCGAAGTGGAGCTGGCAACTCCATTTGGCGGAAGGGTGGGCCTGCTTGTTTCTTCGAGAAATTGTGGTGTTTTTAGCCCACCCTTCTGCTTTGAAAAAGCTATCCAGCGGGCTTATGCAAACGACCTCGTGTCTGTCTGTCTGTTCCACCAGAAGGAGATGTGCTAGAGACTTCAAATTTTCAGGGTATCTTAAGGTTCTTTCCTAGAAAACGAAACGCCTACGGCAAATCCTTGCAACCAACCCTAAGGGGCTGAAACGGGGTATCAAAGAAAAGAGAGTAGGTCAACAAAGTTTAAAACAAGCAGGCCCGCCCTTCCGCCAAACGAAGTTGCCAGCTTCGCTTCGCTGCGCCGGCAACTCCGTTCGGCAGGGGCCGGGCCTGCTTGGCCTGCCGGCGGCGATGGTCGGGCCTGCGGCCTGACCATTTCTGTCACGCGATTTGCTGTAGAACGTAATCAAATGATGTAACGGGCCTTCGGCCCGCAAAGCCCGTCGTCCTTAAAATTTGCCCCGTAGACACGAGAAATGGATGTAACGGTGAAACACCGCGACTACAACCCACCCTTCTGCTTAGAAAACGTTTTTTGGGGTGGGGGGAGGGAGTTTCTTACCTCTTTTGCGGTT
>NW_026267187.1:52045-59294 GCF_000697945.3 Frankliniella occidentalis | reverse complement strand
TGTGTCCATCCCTATTCTGCTGAACTATGCAGTTTTGCTCCAACGCGCTGGCCCTTGCGTCTGGCCTGACACGGCGGGATATTCAAAGACTCAAGAATCGCCGGTCGCCCTGCGTCCGGCGTACCTTACAAGACGTAACGTAAGACGTAACGTAAGACGTAACGTAAGACGTAACATAAGACGTAACATAAGACGTCGCACAGTGTTTTGTTCATTGTTGGCGGTACTGAGGTAATGTGGAATTGAGATGCAACAGGTGGTCGCGGCGACATGACGCTCTGGCCCCCCGCGCGTGGCGCGTGTGGTAGAAACTGGTTCGTTTAAAAATATTTTTTTATGATCTCCTAAGGGGTAACCCGTGAAAGTAGAACCCTTCGCTCTAAAATTTTCTCCGTTTGGCTCCATCTCTCACCGTTTGGGCGCTGGAGGCTGGAGGGTCTTTTTTGACGAAAATAAGCTAAAAATTGCTGTAGTTAACATTTAGTTGTACAGGAAGCCCCCCCCCCCCCTTAAAAAAGAAGTTTTTCTAAGCAGAAGGGTGGGTTGTAGTCACGGTGCGTCACCGTTACATTCCTTTCTCATGCGTCTAAGGGGCAAATTTTAATGACGACGGCCGCAGGCCCGAGCGTCGCCGCCGGCAGGCCAAGCAGGCCCGGCCCCTGCCGAACGGAGTTGCCGGCCCAGCGAAGCGGAGCTGGCAACTCCGTTTGGCGGAAGGGCGGGCCTGCGTGTTGTGGTATTATGTCGAGAAGCGAGGGGTACCCAACTTGGTCCAGTCTTCGTACACTTCGCAAAGTAATCAAATTATAATCATTCACAATCAACTCCAATCTTCCCAGTCTTTTCCAGTCTGTCTACAGTCTCACCAATCTTTACAATCACCTCCAGTCAGCTCCAGTCAGCTCCAATCACCTCCAGGCACACCTCTAGTCACCTCCAGTCACCTCCAGTCACCCTGTCAACTCTAGTCAACTGCCAACCTCTGCCTGTTGTATTATAGGTTGCCTACTTAACGCGGTGTTACCGACGTCTACTTTACTCATGTTGCAGCTTCTCCAGTCACCTCCATAGTCTCTTCCAGTCACCTCCATAGTCTCTTCCAGTCACACCTCCAATCACCTCCAATCACTTCCAGTCACTTCCAGTCACTTCCAGTCACTTTCCAGTCACCTCCAGTCCCACCTCCAGTCAAATGTAATCGCACACAATCATTTTCTTATCTACAGTCTCTACAGTATTTTACAGTCATACCAATATACTACAATCAACTACAGTCATTCCTATTTCCAGTCTTTGTACGCGATTTTGGCGAGTTGGGTACCCCTCGTCGAGAAGGCATTTCCGGCCTCTCTGTTGTAGCCAACCCTGTGGAGCACTTGGAGCAATAAAGTGGTTGTGGCATTTTATTGTACTCGAAGGATCTTTCGGACTTAAGCTCCCACATTGCAGTATTTATTACAAGGTAGATGTACGCCGGACCACGTCTCGCGTAACAGGCTTCGCGATATCTCACGAAACACTGTTACGCTGCGACGCGCCTGGCATACATCTACCTTGGCCTGCGGCGCTGACACCCGTGTCGGGTAGTGGCAATATGTACACAAAGATACGGGCCTACGGCCCATCACTTCGACTAAGCATGCAGGGTTGTACATTTTATCGCTTATTTTCGTCAAAAATACCCTCTACCGCCTCAACGGTTTGAGCTAGAGCAAAACGGACAAAATTTTCGCCCATTGGGCTCTACTTTGATGAGTTACCCCGAAGGAAACCATACAAAAATATTTTTAAAAAACGTCATTTTTCGGACTCGTTGTTTTTGATTTTTAAAAAATCCAATTTTTGAGCTAGAATGCTCATCTTTGAACTCGACCTGTCTTTTGATGGCACGAAACTACCCTGAAAATCCCAGGTCGCTCGCTCAACTCGTTCTCGAGTTATCGTGCGGACAGACAGGCAGACGTGCAGACAGACAGACAGACAAAGTTTTTTCCGACTAGACGGAGTAATAGGCTTCGCTAATCGCTCAGCCAAAAAGTTTTCTGTTTCCAATGCTACAGTGCTAAATTTTTCGATATTTTGTACCCCTAAAGCCTAAAATTGCATTAAGAAAAAGAAAATTGGCATGAATTACTTTAAAACTAGCTATATGTACGCCAGACCACGTCTCGCGTAACAGGCTTCGCGATATCTCACGAAACACTGTTACGCTGCGACGCGCCTGGCGCACATATAGCTAGGCCTGCGGCGCTGACACCCGAGACGGGGTAATAGGAGTGAATATACAATTTTTCGAAATGAAGTCTTTTTAATGATTTAATCGACCATTTGATCATTTTCGGCTCATTTTTGTCAAGAAATGCCCCCTAGCACCTAAACGGTACAAGATAGAGCCAAACGGACAAAATTTTTGCCTTACCCCCTAGGAACGCATAAAAAAAATATTTGATAAAAATACATTTTGCGACCTGTAGTTTTTGATTTTTTAAAAAGCCAATTTTTGAGCTAGAATGCTCATCTTTGAACTCGATCTGTCTTTTCATGATGCAAAACGACCCTGAAATTCCCAGATCGCTCTCTCATTTCGTTCTCGAGTTATCGTGCGGACAGACAGACAGACAAACAAACATACAAACATACAAACAAACAGAATGAAACTTTTCCGGTCAGTGGAGTAATGGGCTTCGCTAATCGCTCAGCCAATAAAACTTTACTAACTTGACCGCACTTTACCGCACTATACCGCACTTTACCGTACTATACCGTTCTTTACGTAAACTAAAGTTCACTTTTAACTTTACCGGTATTTTTAAAACACTACCATGTAGTGCACATTTTAGCTTCATCTCTGTGTAACTCTTATTTGTTCCAGGTTTTCTTCTTTACGATGCTGGTTTCGATGTCTGGATGGGGAATTTCCGAGGAACTCCGGTCTCTTGTCGTCACATCCACCTGAACAGCACGGATGACAGATTCTGGAAATTTGGGTAAGTCTCCTCCCGTTCCAGGGCACTAGACGATCCTCACGGGAACGCGACACAACGTGGGATGATTACACTAGTGCAAATAGTTGTATTACATTCGTGATGAACAGTATATTTTAACCTGCGTTCTCGCAGCTGGCAGGAAAATGGCGAGTTGGACAATCCCGCCCTGATCGACTACGTGCTAAAGCAGTCGGGTCAGCAGCAGCTTGTGTTTGCTGGCCACTCCATGGGGGGCACCACATTCTTTGTCACGGCGGCTGCACGACCAGACCTCCTCCCGAAGATTAGCGCTGCCTTCCTCTTCGCGCCTGCAGTGTTCATGACCCACACCAAGGATGCCCATCTCCTCGCACTGCAGTCAATCGCCAACGAGACACTGGTGGGTCAGTCCTCACAACTTCTCAACTCTGACTAATTATTCACCCACCCTCAGAAAAGGATATTGTTAATTCCATCTGTAACGTGTTGCAACAGAAAGCTGCAGACGATTTTAAGCTTCATAATAAGCCTACTCAGCTCCTTCAGAAACTTGCTGATAAAATGTGTGAGGGAAGAGTACTTCAAAAAGCACCCAACTTCCAGAAGATGTGCTTGGCAGTTGGGCCCGGCACTCTACATAATTTTGTAAGTGTATACCGTAGGAAGAAATGTGAAATGATAAAGTGGAAAGGGAAGGATTCGGGTAGTTACCTGTTAGCACGGTGCAGTAAGAAGGTGAAAAGAGTCAGCAGTGAACAACTGAGTAAGTGTTATACGGTAGTTACCTAGGTACTTTCTCAGGCGAACAGGCTGCATTCGGTCTTAAATAAATTGGGAACTGTTATAACCACCAGGTGATTCGACCATAAGATGTTTAGTGTAAAGTAATGTGCAAAGAAACAGTAGTTCAAAATTTTCGTAAATTACAGGCAGTTTACTGCTACTGATAAATGATAGATTTGCAGTTATCCTATTATTTCGCTTTATACCCCGTGAGAATTGAAATATCGGACTGTTATCGGAACGATATCATCCCTCAATTTTCGCATCCCTTCGATACTGAGTTGGTCCTCAAACTGAAACATATCTGATATTCAATATCGTTTCGTTATCGCTCTGATATTTCATTTGTCACCGGGTAGGCAAGTTAGTTCTGTACGAACTCTGAACGAAAGTTGGTACTGATCACTGTTTAACTGCTAGTTGCCAGTGGCTTTGAGTCAATTGTCATCAGCTATTCCCTAGGGGTCCTCCGAATGTGCTCCGAAAATTTAGCAGCTAAGCTTCGCCTGCTTCGACATAAAATGTGCCTACCCTACCAGACACGAAGCGCATCTCGTACACAGTTCTAGAGTTCTAGCTGTGCGCTTAGTTCATTTTCCCATACACACCTTCCCGAATTCATATACATTTCTGGTAATTGTTACGCCCTGTAGGGCGTATGGGAAATATCCTGTACATATGGTTGTGGTAGAATTCCCAACATTTTTTTATGGTGATGTTGTGTGTTTCAGCGCTATGATTCCAACTTTTTCTTCCCAAATGGCGCGTCGTTGTGGCAAATTCTTCATTTTGCGCAGCTATGTGACCCTAAATGTAAGTCCTCTTCATTTAGGCCTTGACTACGCAAATCATTACACGATTAGTGTTGTGCGTAGGGGACATAATGTAAGAAGACGTAGTAGAAAAGTTTACGTTTAAGTTCGGGATAGTTAAACGAGAATCTGTAAGAAGTCGTTTTCATTTTGACCACTACAAAATGATTTAACTTGTTTTGAACAGGGCCTGGATTTCGGAAGTTTAACTACGGATCCGCGGAAGAGAACAGAGTCCGTTATGGGACTAGTGCGCCACCAGACTTCAATATAAAACTCGTGAAGAATCCTGTGTTTTTGTACAATGGTTACGGCGATACTACAAGCACGCTCAAGGTACGTGAACGTGTAGCCTAGTGACTCTACAACATTCGCACTTCAGACTTGTTTTCCAGAAGAGTGATATTTCATTATTTGCTATGATGTTATTCACCCCGGTGCTAGTTGCAATGATCGTTCATAGTCAATTAGACTGCACTGGAACAAACAAGGGTTTGGCGACAGGTAATAAACTTATATTCCGAGGGGTTTTCTCGCATTATGGCGGACTTATCCAGCGGTTAGTTCTTTGTTGTATCAAAGTGAGTCGAGCCTAGCGAAATGACTTTCTCCACATATTCTACTAAGGGACCGGCACCACAAAATGCGACAGTTCCCTAGAACATCCTACATGAACATGAAACTGAAACTTTTATTTTCAGGATCAGCTGCTGCTCCAGGCAACACTGCCGAACGTGAAACGGTTCTATTATTCAGAGAATACGAACTTTGGTCATAATGACTTCGTTCATTGTCCAACTGCTGCCACGGATGTGTGGAACACTGTCATACATGATATCAAGAAACATTTTTCAAAATAGCAAGCTATCTGCATCATTGATGTTAAAAGGATTTCACAATAAATCTGTAAGTTCCACATTTTCAAACACACATGGTCTGTATTGACTTTCCAAAACAAGTCATCCAAGAACTAAAAGAACGCCATTTATGTGTTGTTAAAAGCTGTAGATGATGAATAACTTCAAAATATGAAAAACTGATTTTAAGCTGTCTCAAAGTGAGGTCTGAGGTCATTTAAGGGAGGGTAGGGCACTTGGTGAGAGCGGCACATAATGACAAATCGCTGCCATGGCCCTCCTGTTAACTGTTCACACCAGCCTCGGCGCAAAGAACAAAGTTTTGACTTTGACCTCAGAAAAATATACCAAAAGCCGATTGAACTGGATTCAATGTGCTTGTGCTGAGGAGAATGTAAACTTTGACTTTCACAATTTTGACGACATTTTAAACCTTTTCTTTTTGTTTTTCCCAGTAATACCAACGAGTCTGGTTTTGCGATACTTTTAACACAAAACCATGCGATAACTGGGGTTTTGCAATTCCCACGCTAACACCAAAAAATGTGATAAAAGTATCACATTATTGTGATACTTTTATCACATTTTATGGAGGTATCATGTCTTTTATCGTGGGAATCGCAAAACACCAGTAAACAAGCAAAAATTTAGTAAAATTTTACACACATTTATCACAAAACGGATCTCAGTGACTCAGCGAGTATCACCAAATAGGCCACGCGCAATTTTTCGATTATTAGTAGGGTGATTCTCAGAATAAGGGCCATTTGGGAGTCCCTACAATTTTTATTTTCAGCCCGCCCTTCTGCTTTGAAAAAGCTATCCAGCGGGCTTAGGGGCCGTTCACAAATTACGTCACGCAAATTTCAGGCGGTTCTGACTCCCCCCCTCCCCCACGTCACGCGGCTAACCTAACCTTCTAATGCTTTTAGGATAGGACCGTCACGCGGGCAGAGACCCCCTCCCCCCCGGCAGATGCGTGACGTAATTTGTGAACGGCCCCTTATGCAAACGACCTCGTGTCTGTGTGTCTGTCTGTGTGTCTGTGTGTCTGTGTGTCTGTGTGTCTGTCTGTCTGTTCCACTAGAAGGAGATGTGCTAGAAACTTCAAATTTTCAGGGTATCTTGAGGTTCACTCCTAGAAAACGAAACGCCTACGGCAAATCCTGGCAACCAACCCTAAGGGGCTGAAAGGGGGTATCTAAGAAAAGGGGGTAGGTCAAAAAAGTCAGAAAAAAATATTTATTTAAGAGCTCCTGAAGGGTAACTCGTCAAAATGGAGCCCTACGGGCGAAAATTTCGTCCGTTTTGCTCTATCTCTCACCGTTTAGGCGCTAGAGGGAGTTTCTATCACGAAAGTGGCCCAAAAATAAACAAATTAATTTTAGAAAACATTAGATGGTCTCCTTAGGGATAACTTGCAAAAGTAGAGCCCTTTGGGCGAAAATTTCGTCCGTTTTGCTCTATCTTTTACCGTTTGGGCGCTAGAGGGAGTTTCTCTAACAAAAGTGGCCCAATTTTTTTTATTATATTTCCGAAAATATTGAATGGTCTCCTCAAGGGTAACTTGTCAAAGTAGAGCCCTTTGGGCGTAAATTTCGTCCGTTTGGCTCTATCTCTAACCGTTTAGGCGCTAGAGGGTCTTGTTTGACGAAAATAAGTTTAAAATTGCTGCTGTAGTGAACAATTAAATGTAAAAGAAGGCCCAAAACCGCAAAAGAGGTAAGAAACTCCCTCCCCCACCCCAAAAAACGTTTTCTAAGCAGAAGGGTGGGTTGTAGTCGCGGTGTTTCACCGTTACATCCATTTCTCGTGTCTACGGGGCAAATTT